>NC_049995.1:424116-426931 GCF_000003815.2 Branchiostoma floridae | reverse complement strand
ATATGTACTAGTCATATGCCGTAGGTAGTGGTTTTAATATTTCAGATTACTTGGTCATAAACATAAAAGGGCTCGTTAGTCAGGTCAAAATATCCTAATTAACCTGTAATTGCTAAACAAGTAAAACAAGTCATTTGGCTGTGTGTTCAAAGCGCGCCCGTACCGTTTTTAAGGCACTGTTCTGTTACATATCCAGATAATCTCATCAGGCAAGGCCCAGCATGCTTTATGGGGCCTTGGACGAATCACTCTCAGTCAAATCACATGACCTATTTTTGTATCACTACACCAGTCACATGTTCAGAGCTAGAAGTTTGTAGATTAATTCCTAGTCCGCTCATCCAGTGTTTCCTAGTCGTCCATCGTAGTCAACAGAGCACTACAAGGACTTTGTTTACACAATGGCCTAAAATATTAAATTTCTCACACGGTCATTTCAAAAGTCATGTTTGCAAAAAATACCACAGCTAAACCAATGCAGGAGCAAGAAGAGGGGATTCAAGGACAAAGGCGTAAAAACTCACAGGCTTGTGGTGTATGGGTTATACTTTAAATATAAGTGATAACTAACTAAACTTAGTTTTAATTGATAAAATTTAGTTTATCAAACTTGCAGCTAAACTTACTTCTTCTTCTTTACACATTTCCGCTGAATGACTGTTTTCCTCCTGGATACACTGCTGTACTCTCCACGACCATCGAAGCCCACCCCGATGTAGTTACATCCCTCCATCAAGTTCTGGAAAACAATAAGTTAATGTTGGTCATACCTTCTTACATCTAGTAAACGTGTTAACAGTCGTAACTTGATGAGGTTTCAGTAATGGTCAGATGTTCCAGCTACCCCCTACTCCGTTTTTTCCGTGACAATAAGCAAGAGTTAAAAGCAGGTTTTGGCCACACCGACATTGGAAAGGTAACATGATACGTGTTATTTATAGAATTAAATGTAAGAATGTTTACTGTAACAAACACAGGAGAGAGTAGGGATCCCATAAGAATATTAAAGGTGCTAAAACACAGCCAGGGACACTCTTTCAATCTGAATATCCACAGATGTATTTGGACTTTAGCCAAACTATAGGAGCTAACTCATTAACATCCACATCAAAAAGCTTTGCCTAGAATATGTCAACACCTTATATTATAATGAGTTGTACTTAATTCTAACCCTGTTCAGACGAGGGGGGGGCTTTTGACGCCAGCGCCAATTTAATGTCTTGGCCGTTTTCTGCATAAGATACCCCCAAATGACCCCGCGAGGGGCAAAAGTAGGGGGGGGGGGGGGGCTGAGGCTCCCGGGTTAGGGCGGGCAGGCCGCCTGCCTGGCACGGAAGTGCTCAACGTTGGGAGCACTTACAACCGTGCCAGGCAGGGCATTCCACTCGGGAATTGTGCGTGGGAAAAAAGAATGTTTGTAGATATCGGTGCGTGCAAATATGTGTTGATATTTGAAGTCGTGACTACCCCGGGTGCGCCCTTGGGCAGGCTTCATAATATTGCTGGCGTCTATGTTAATATTATTGTTGACTACTTTATAGAAAAAGGTGAGGCGGGCGTTCCTCCTCCTTTCGGAGAGAGGGCGCCACTGCAGGTCTGCATTTGTGTCACGCTGCTAGTCTGCCGGTAGTCATTTAGGGTCACTCGGGCTGCCCTGCGCTGGACGGCCTCCACCGCCTGTATCCCTTTGTTGGTGTACGGGTCCCAGACGACGGCACTATATTCCAAGTGAGGCCGTACCAGCGCTTTGTAACAAGTGGCCTTGACCCTAGATGGACAATGGGTCAAGTTGCACCGAATGACTCCTAGGACCTTACCAGCTTTGCTAGTGGCGTGGTTGATATGGGTGTCCCACCGCAAATCGTCGGACAGTTGTACTCCAAGATAGGGGTGGGACTTAACACCGGTAAGGGCTTCTCCACAGAGGGAGTACTGAGTTATGATGGGGTGCTTTTTACGGGTGATATGGAGGATGTGACATTTCGAGGGGTTGAACGACATGAGCCAACGATTTTGCCATTCTGTTAGCGCATCGAGGTCAGACTGCAGCCCTTGTGCGTCAGAAGGCTTGCTGATAGTTCGATAAATCAAGCAATCGTCAGCAAACAGTCGAACATGTGAGTCTACGGAATCGGGCAGGTCATTAATGTAGAGCAGGAATAGCAGAGGGCCTAACACAGTACCCTGCGGAACTCCAGAGGTGACCTTAACAGCTTTAGATGTTCCACCGTCAAAGACAACCCTCTGGGTTCTCTCCGTAAGGAAGGCCCTAAGCCAAGACTGAAGGAGGCCAGAAATACCATAGTGCTCGAGCTTGCTCAGCAGACGTTCGTGTGGCACAGTATCGAATGCTTTGCTAAAGTCAAGCACCGCGGCATCGACCTGTTTGTTCTGGTCCATGTTCTTGGCCAGGTCTTGGAGGGTAAGCACCAGCTGGCTCTCGCAGGACAGACCCTTCCTGAAGCCGTGTTGCGCAGGGGACAGAATGCCATGAGCGTCTAGATGTTTCATCATGTGGCTGTGCACGATGTGTTCGAGCACTTTACCACAGACCGATGTCAGAGACACCGGCCTATAGTTTGATGGCAAGGTTCTGTCCCCCTTTTTGAAGATTGGAGCGATGTTAGCTGTTCTCCAATTTTCAGGAACATCTCCCGTGGATATTGACTGGGAGAATATGACCTGTAATATTGGCGCAATTTGTTCGGCTACGGTCTTCAGGAGGCGAGGTGGTAATCCGTCTGGTCCTGTGGCCTTGCTGGGGTTAAGACAGGAGAGCTGTTTGGCTACCCCCTCCACTGTGATGTTAAGGGAG
>NC_049995.1:413881-423737 GCF_000003815.2 Branchiostoma floridae | reverse complement strand
ATCCAAGGTTTGTTGGATTGTGGCCTCACTTTTTTCCTGGGGACATGCTTATTGGCAGCACCACTAACGGCTGCCTTAAACAGCTCCCAGTTTTCTGAGGCAGTGTTGTGCTGAGCCTGGTCTGCAAACTCTCGACTGTATGTTGCCATATCCTGCTGGAGTGCATCGATGTTAGCTTTCCTCCACAGGTATATGAGCCGATCTTTTGAGTTTGATGTTTGGGGCTTTACTTGAACATCAATCAGCGGGATGTCATGATCGCTGAGACCTGGTAAGATTTTGACTCTCTCCACTAAGGTGGAATTTGTGGTGAGAAACAGATCCAGGGTGTTCGAAGTTTGCCCCACAGTACGAGTTGGTTCACAGACCATTTGTTCCAGACCACAGTCATTGGCAAGGCTGATGTAATTGCTAGTGAGAGTGGATGGATTGGAAGCGGTGGTATTAGCTTCAGGGTTCCAGGTCGCATCAGGCAGGTTGAAGTCACCTGCTAGCCAGATGTGGGCATTGTTGTTATTAGCCCGCTTTTGCAGCACTGATCTTTCTAGTGCTACAAAATCATCATGACCAGCTGAGGGGGGGGGGGGGGGGGGGCAAAAAAAGGCCCCTATGTAGATGGACTTACTGTTAGCCAGATGGACCCGGACCCAGGTCAACTCGCAGGGACAGTCCGGGTCTGGGTGGTGGGTTGCTATGATGTTGTTCTTTACAGCAACAAGCACACCCCTCCCCGGTTTTACTTCTTTTTTTTCTAGGTTATCCAGAATATCTTCAATAAATTATGGAAATGTAATGACGTCAACGGTCAAGAACCAATACGGTGGCAGAACATGACCAGATCAAAAATAACTAGCTTATCATCCCTTAGAATTTGTAATTACATGGTATTTTTTTATTTTAGTCTATTTCCATTATCTTTTGCGATAATCAAACATCCAAAGTGGTATAGATAAGAGGGCGCTATCGAACATTTTGACGTTACTGATGCTGCTTTTGGCAACAAATTTTTTGGTAAAGTTGGTAGCAAACCTTCAAGGTTTTCTGGAAATGCCCTTTTTCCATGCTTGCAGCCAACAAAATCTAATTGATGGCGTCAAAATAACGCCATATTATTACGTCTTTCAAGTGAATTTTTTTTCCGAAATCTTCAGATATCTATTTCTCTGAAAATTTTATTGTCATATAATAAGTTGTTTAAGAGTAACAGGACTTAAAAGGGCGGACCTCAAAAGCCCCTACGCCCCGTAACAGATAGTCCAAAAAGCCCAGTCTGAATAGGGTTAAAGTTTTGGGTCAAACCTAATGATAAATAAAATCTTCCTCACTAACTAGTGGGCTCATGCATGCTAAATGAAACGTCTGCAATATTCCAAACTTAACAAATTCTGTTGAATTGTTACCAATTAAATTTCTAAATTACAAGTCATTCAATTTGTATGGCTCTGGCGTAAGCAATTCGAAAGTTGGTTTGCCTCAAAGACCCCCTTGTCTGAATAGATGTAAATACCCTATGTCTAGCCAGCCGCCTTCATCGATGTATCATTTTACAGATATTGGTATCAGATACGCAAATATTGTTTAAAACTGGCAACTATCATGAACTAAGCTAAGAATTGCAGCGACCAAAAGAAATGGGTACATCTGCATTGTAAAAGTCTGTGATAAATCTTACGAAACATGGCGGGAGCGGCCTCTTCGCTTTGTAGCACGGATCTCCTGGTACGTATCCAGTCCCGAAACAGCCGTTCATCATAGTACCGCCCATCCCCATGGGGTAGGCAAACGCCTTTGGTTGGGACATGTCGTCTTTTTCGTTCTGCTTTCTGCAACAGAATGTGGATTTTTTTTATTATAAAATAATAGTTAGACTGTCATTTTTATTCTTTCTACAGTTATTTCATTCCGGACAGGCGTGGTTGTAACCTGAAACTTCTGACCGTTTCCAAAATCCTATCAAGTTGCTTGAGTAACGGCTTTTTGGCGTATCTTTTAACTTAACATTGATGTCTAACCTTCATCGACGTTACTAATCCTTGTTTAAATTCTTTTAACTAAAGCTACTACAGTTAAAACATGTGACAAAAGGCTACACATCACTAAGATGCTAAATGCGATATTTTCTATTGCTTTGTTTGTAAATATTATGTTAGATGATAATGTAAGCGTTTACTTACTTGGGACTTTTTTCAACGTCCACCTTCATTTTCATTCCTGGTGGTGCAAACAAGTCGTCCTGGACCATGCCCTTCTGTTCGATAAAATCTATCTCAGCCTGTAAACAGCGAGACAAAATCATTAGCATAATACATATATGACAAACACAATAAATGTATTTTGTATATGGTTCTGTCATGAATAACAGATCATACTGGAGAAACTTCACTATGTATTGTTCCTCTCCAGTGTAAACCGGATGTACGATGTATGTACTATGTACTATCTAATTTATGGCTCAGTTACATGTACCATCTTTTTTTCACATTTTATTTAATTATACATTTGCTTACTACCTATTTTCAAATCGAGACATTTACATTTACGTACACGGTTACTCTGACCCTTACCAAAGCATCATATCATCATCAAGGCAAGTACCCATCGCCACTTGTACCAGCCTTAGTTAAACCCATGGTAAAAGATGAAAATAGGAAGTTACGTACAAACAAGTAAAATATTTAGATATATAGATATTGATATAGATATTTTTATTATTATACCTTCATTTCTCCGGTACCACCTTTAGGCGCAGCAGGAGCTGCTGGTTTGCCTCCACCAGCTGGTGGTGCTGCTTTCTTTGCCGGGGCAGCTGTAGCAGTGAAAATATTATGAAAAGTTATAGTCAATCATATACTAAATGTATATTTTGATGTGTTCGTCAGTAAATTTGACAAAATATGATTATCTATAGAATGTGCATGATCAAACGAACAATTTGCAGTTTGGTTCGCTTAACTTTGGATCCTTTCATGACAAATATGGTTAATAGACATTCATGACAAATAACTACATGTATTAAGAAGGGAACTAAATCAAGCGGAGGAAAATTGTAAATGAGTTGATTTAAAGTCCAACAGTAAATTTATGGCGACTTCTCGCGGCAAGCAATCCACAAATATCGCTGAGTTTTAGACTTAACACAATGGTAAAAATGGTGCTGTTACTTACTTACATTACACTTACTTACCAAATAAGCCTTGTATAGTTTTGTCCGCCACCTCTTTTTCAACCTCTCCAGTCATCTCTTGCTGTTGTTTCACACTGTCTGACATGAGGTCTGGGCCCATGTTCTTCATACCACCCAGCTGGTTAATTTGACCTGACAGTTGCTTGTTGTCGACTGGCTTCGGTTTCGCTGAACATGTATCATAATTAAACAATGTATTAAGTAAACTGCATTCAGTCTTACCTGTCTTAGTCATTCGTTTATTACAAACTATCACATGCGGTGCAAGAAAATATTTTTTTTATCCCTAGATCGTTATATTTTGTTAAGAGTTCTAATCTATTGGAAAAAGTGAAATTCGAGGCGGATGCTAAAAGAGAGGTAAAAACTTTTACACTAATT
The DNA here is from genome assembly GCF_000003815.2 of Branchiostoma floridae. Classification (NCBI taxonomy): domain Eukaryota; kingdom Metazoa; phylum Chordata; class Leptocardii; order Amphioxiformes; family Branchiostomatidae; genus Branchiostoma; species Branchiostoma floridae. The sequence goes on along the minus strand of NC_049995.1, from coordinate 420,172 downwards.
TGTTGTTAAGTCCAGTGGCACGGTGTAAGTGAAAGTTTTGAGTTCTTCTACAGACAACAGGATTGTAAGGTTGAGTAAAGACCTACCTAGAATATATCAAGTATCAAAACAGGCATTCTCCATCCAACTATTCAAGCGTTTTGATTTTTTTTCGGACAGAAACCTGTCAAACAGCAGCCAGCAGAATACCTTTGTTTCAATGGGGTTAAAATCTATCAAAGGTTTACATTTTGAATGATTAAAAAAGTTGAACCGTAGCCGTATATGCATATCATATTAACCCTCAAACACTCGACTGGGGTCCATTTGGACCCCAGGCGGACATTTTGAAGTGCCATTTAAACATTTTTGATCTGAAGAAAAAATCCTTCCGTGACTTTGTCAGTCAATATGTTTATACCTTCTCCTAAGCTGTCGCAAAGATTGGTACAATAATGTGGAAATTATAAAGAAAGTTTGTGTTCAGTCCCTCTGGGGTCCAAACGGACCCCAGCAAAAATGTGCAGTTTTTTAAACAAACTTTTGAGACTAACTCCTTAACCACTTACAGTATGACTACCAAACTTTCTGACAATAATAAGAATGTAAACCTAAATCATCACAAAAATTTGTGTCATCAACATGTAATGTGACGACATTATGATGTCATTTGCCTAATCAGGGTGGCCATCTTGGAATTTAACCAATGACGTCATGGAATTAGCATAAATTATAAATTTTAAGTCATGACAATTACATTGAATTTCATAGAATTTAATTTTTGTCAGAAAACAGGTGTAGTAACCAAGAAAACCTTGTTTAAATTGAAATTGTCAAATTTTGCCTGTTAGAATATGGTTTCCATGGCAACCCCCAAAAATGATAAACTTACTTTATTGACTAAAAACTTTTGCAAACAATATTTTGTGATAAAGTACCAAGTTTCGTAGCTTTAGCTCTAGCCGTTCATGAGTTATGCGACATAAATGTTGCTGAGGGCCTCAAAATTCCCCTATCTGATCGGAATAGGTTTAGTGCAAAACGTGGTCCTTCTGAACTTTTGCATAAATTATGATAATGAGTTAGAATTAGCAACACCTTAACATCTCAAAATCCTCCTCTTACATTGACGAAGCAATGTATATACAATGATCGTCGATATGAAATGGTACTGAGATTTTATGAACAAAACATTTTGGGGTCCGTTTGGACCCCACTCTGTCATTTTAGTCGCAAAAAAGGTCGGGTGCTGGAGGGTTAAAAAATATTATGTATACAAAACTCTAAAATTTCATTATTGCATGAAGAATCCGAACTTCTATTTTTGTTTTGATACTTTTATCATGTCGGTCCTTTCATTCATAATCATTGTTACTTGCAATTGAAAGGGTGAAAATGTCAGATAAAGTACTTTGACACTTGAGCATCGTCAACCGCTATTCTCTGTAAAAATCCATCCATAGCTTCTCGGGATATACTGTTGCACACCATCATGTCAAAAACAAAACCATTGCTTAATTGAACTAGTTTTACTGCAATATTCAACACAAAATTGGACTCATCCAAATTTTCGACTGAACAGCACCAGTCTTTGTCAAGGAATGAACAATCAACTGCTGTCGTGACAGATAGAACACGTGACTCTGTCGTGACAGATAGAACACGTGACTCAGTAAGGACCCAGTAAGCAGTGAATCATAAGCGTGTCACGACAGCAGTTGATTGTTATTAATTTCTTGACGAAGACTGGGAGAGTCCAATTTTTTGTTGGCCATGGATATTACAGCTAAACTAGTTTAATGATAACTTCTAACTACACAGATGAACTTTCAAGCTAAAAGAATTTCATTTTTGACGAAGGCAAAAACTTACACAAAAGGTCTCCAGCCATCTTGGCAATGGCCCCGATGAAGCGTTTGTCCTGGACGTACTCCGGGGCATCTTCAGCGGCTGCTTTCTGCAGGGCTTCTTTGAGATAATCCGGCAAGCCTGGAGCAGAACAGAGAGGGTTCTTAGACTTTTAACCTCAATATTCTTGCAATAGGTGTTTGGGTTTAGGTGCAGTTTTCATCTATTTTCGAAAAAAAAAGAGTGATTTTATGCCAACTTCAGGAAGGTCTGAGTAATTACACGTAGAGACACATAATCGGCCCAACACAATCAGATTTTTTGGCGGTAATTCACACAGCCGGCCAAGGCTTTACCATGAACGAGCGGACTGAGACAGGTCTGAGTAATAGCCCAGGGCATCGGAGTTTGTGTTACACAGACTAATATAAATGCAACTTGTAATAAAGCACACAATTAAAATCAAAGTCTGGGCAAGAAAGGGGATTATTTGACGAAGTAGTTGGATTTGACCTGTAGGCCCTCCGGTTTGTTTACAAACCGACGCCATGTTTGAATCAATGTGCTGAATGTATTCGGCTTTTAATACGTGGTAAACTTCTGGAGTCCTTTTGCTTGAAATGGTACATTACAGAAAAGATTTGAATTTTACTAAAACACACAAAAGTAAATCAATTTAGTTGGTGAAGGAGAGGTTATAGAGAGTGTTGTTCTTTGACTGCAGACCGGGATCCTTTGTTCCGAAGGATCTACTCCTCAGACTATACACTATAATCACAAGACCAAGTCTCGAGTATTCCGACATTGTCTGGGCCGGCCTTACCAAACGTGACCAATAGATTCTGGAATCTGTCCAGTATTAAACCACCAGGATTATCAGTGGCCATTTCGGACTACCGTATCCTTCATACGAACGTCTTTACTCCGAACTATCCCTACCGTCACTAGATTCTCACTACAGTACAGACGCAAGTTCCACACTTCAGTAACTAGTATGTACAAACTGTTGAATGGACGCTGCCCTTACCGTGATTCTCATTATTATACAGCCGAATAAATCAAATCAAATCCTTTGTTTTATATACAACCGACGTCATTTTCCCATTTGTCACCCTGTTGTTGAAAGTTTGTCACATTATTTTTTTATTTTCCCGGGATGCATGTAACGTTATTTCTAGTCACAAGAGGTACGCGGCCCAGACGTATGTTATTCAAGCATTTTGCAACGTTTCTATCTGTACAAATTCTCCCGGCGGTCGATTATGTTTCAATTCGTCGTGCCGACACAAAGTTTTCGTGAAATTTTGTGAGAGTCTCCCAACTATCACAGGTTAGCCGGAAGATTGCATAATGCCCTAGCTACGACTGTACAAGTGGACGGCGGTGCCCATATACAAGAAACTTGAAAACTACAGCAGTTTCTGAATCTCGTTTCTGAGGATTGGATAAGAAATTTACTACCGAAATCGTTCAGTTAAAAATCACGGGCAGTTATCTGGCTTGGGCCGCTCAGCGAATACAATAGAAGTTACTGTATTTCTCACTTATTTGCATCTTGTATATTTTGTCTGCTTTGATTTGGGCCTACACAGCTCATTATAAGTCCCCAACAAACCCGTACAGCAATGTGCACTGTTTGAATTAAGCACAAGCTTCATATTTTGGCCTGTAGTGTAACACACAACGTTATCTTTTGATCTTTGTGGAATTTATCGACAAAAACAACATGGAACTAGGGAATGAAACTTCGCCGCCATTTCGATGACGTCGTCTGTTCGCTCCAATCAGGCTTACAGGAAATACGGAAGGAAAATGTGAGAAAATGTGACCCAAAATTTGGAGAATGATTTTAAATTTCACAGACATCGACGAAAGAGGAATGTAACCAAAAAATTATCGCTATGAACATTGACTACTACTACAAGAAATGTTTAGTACGTATATTAGAAACTAGAGTACCACCGTTGGGCGTGAAAGGGGGGCGCCACACGCTGAAAGGCACAGGATCGAGTCCCGCAGGGGAAATATTTTTATTCCCCATTTTAGACATGTATTTTGTATTTACAACGTTTTCATCTTGCGAACAGGGCATCGTTCGTTTACACATTTTTTACCAATTTTATTACTTGCACTCAAAAGACGGCCCAACGTGCGGGGCGTTTAATGGTCGGACGGTCCGTGTGGGGAGGGGGGGGGGTCGCCAACGCCTCGGACCATACCGGCTCAAATACTGTATCGACGATGTCTGTCGCCTGCGGTGTTAGTCAAATTTGGAGGCTACCAGACCTGAACCTGAATCTCTAGACTTGAGTCTGGACCTGAACCTGATCATGAATTTCAGCTGTATATAGGTACACAGCACTACTATAGGGGGACCTACATTTTCGCGAAAATGTTGCCTTTTAAGTTGTTTCTTTTTTTGCGATTTTTTTCCTTCGCAAACATCCTGCATTTTTTAAACGTTGCCTTCAACGTTGCCTTTCTAGTTGAAAAATGAGAATGCTACGTTGCTATCATGGATCATCATGGTCTTTAAATAAAAGCTGTAGGTCACGCAAGTTTTAGCAACGATTCCCTTACCTACGGATTTCGTGATCCAACGGTGACAGGGTTTTGGTTCATCCTGTTTGTACCACGTCACACCGAGGTACACGGCGACAGTCAGAACCAGCACTAAGGGCACTCCTACCCCCACTGCCTTCTTCATGTTGTTGGTCTGTAAAATAGAGTGAACATGTAAACACTATTAATCCGTTAGGCAATAGGTCAATTTGTGACATTGGCTTCATTTTTGCTCCTGGATGTCAGTTTGGATACCAGACGTATATTTCAATGGACCAATTATAATTTTTCATTGAAGGTTAATTCTTTCTACAATTCTAAATACATGCCGTACGACTCAATATAATATTTTGCGAAGATTTGTCTATTGCTGCATAAGTTATAATTAGAAGTTTTTGTCTGGTTTAAAAGGGTTCCGAACGGACCTCAATTAGCAACAAAATATGCATTACACAATAATACATGTAATGTGATTATACTCATTTGGCAGTTCTATTCATACTCCTCGCTTTCTTTTTATTAAAAAAATAATAGATTGCTAAGCTAAGAATATAACATGATACTAATTCAGTTTAACTAGGGACATCTACTGAACATTGTAAGAAAATCGATCGGACGCCAAGTCTGCGAAGTCTGAAGAACATTTTCGGCAGTTATACGTCTGCGTGTTGTGATCACTAAAAATCGCGCGCTGATCGAGAAAACACCGGACCTCTTACTGTTAAAATTGTCATTTAGACACCATGCACCATATGCATTCACCATGTGAGAAAGATATAACCATCAAGACGTCGGGCGTTATTGGGCCGAAAATGTCCCTTAATAAATAAATAAATAAATGCCCCTTTAGATCTCAATTTTTGATTTGTAAAGGTGGTGGTGGTGGGGTGGGGTGGGTGGGGGGCTGGGGGATAAGTCAATCGTCCCTACCTCGTTACCGGTATAAAATTCGCTTGCTATTTAGGGGTCAATCTGGCGATTCAAGATGGATTTTCACTTTGGAAAATCGGACCATGCTCGCTAAAATTGAGACCGCAAATCGAAGGCCGTACGTTTCGCCCAACACTTACATTTGTTTGCAGATGTTGGCTTTCTTTGAAGGAGCGTGTAGTAACAAGTTGGCCGGGGTTATCACTCAGTTCCTGTATTTGTCCCATTTACACAAGAGCAAGAATGAACCGGAATGCCGTCAGAATCTACTTTTGTGTGTGTTCCAGAAATTTTCACTGCATTCCAGCTAATTGTGTCCGTTCTTGTGGCTGGCCCAAAGGTTTTTGACATGTTAAAAACTGCCGAGGTGCGAAAAATACCAAATGGCATTCATAATGGATTCTAAGTTTATTCTAACTGTTCTAACTGCAGTATGACCGCATTCTACGGTATATCAACATTATTGGAAACATTCTTATCTCATTCGACGAAGCACCGAAACGGCAAGTCACTTCGAATCCTGCCAGAATATAGCCGAAAGAATATCTAGAATGCAGTAAGAATGTCTAAGATACTACAAATTCACAGGAATAGAAAATAATTTTCATTCTGACGGCATTTGGGCTCATTACTTTTCGTGTTAAGGGTATATAAGGTCTATTTGGAATGCCCACCCGAATGTGGCAAAAATTTTGAAAATACTCCATTCCAGCTTGTTCTGCTTGATTCCTGCTAATTCGGTTTCAGCGTGAACGCCCTATTAAAAATCTTTTCTTTTTGGCCACGAGCCCTGTTTTAAATCTCCCAACAACTAAAACATCAAAATTGAAGAAACTATCAACGTTTTGGAGGGACCCAACAAGTCATGTGGCCCTTTTGGTCTTGGTAGAGATCAGTATTCTCCGCTATTTTTTCGCTGCAGTACCTTACAAAATGGCTAGGCGGGGCATCTGATCTTCGTTCTACCGACTC
>NC_049995.1:409370-412781 GCF_000003815.2 Branchiostoma floridae | reverse complement strand
ACAATAGAGCACAGTGTCTAGAGGTCAAAGGTCTAGGTGACAATGTCTGAGATGGCTTGTTTAAAACTGGACAATGTACACAGTGACTTAATGTCAGATGTCAATGAGTTCCAGAGCATACTTGCTCGGTACAGGAAGGTACGTTTTCCACTGTCTGTTTTAGGTTTGGGTAGTCTGTAGCTGTCAATACATGAAACTGGTTTTGTGGCTAACTTCGAGAACTTCAACGAGGTAGCAAACTCAAGAACATGGATTTTCAACGAAGTACGATTCCACTTTGGCTAAAGTGCAGCACCGGACTAATAATCAACGCAACGGACAGAGCGGGTCTTACGCTTGGTGCCACATTAGAGGTGATTATTTGTTGGTAACTTCTGATTTAGAACTCCGTCCATTAATATTACAGCTATAACTATGGTATTTGTTGTTAGTGCATCGGGACCCATCAAGAAAATGTTATAAAATCCGCCAGGCAGTATTTATTCGACCATTCTTGCTGGTAATTTTTTTATGCTAACGTGTGTCCTTCGAATATTGTAAAATGCAGAAACTTTCACGGTGGTTTAATGTTCGCTGTTTTTTCGGTGGCCAATTCACCGCGAACTTAAAACCACGGCGAAAAATCATTTTTCAAAACTAAATCCCCGCTCACTTAAATGCATTTACATTATTCGGCTGGTCGAGCACGAAAACTTGTCATTACGTCAATTCCCTTATATCCTTAAGTGTTTTATAAAACGTAGCTGCACTCTTATAAAGATGTAGATGTCACTGTTACTTGTGTTCTCTAAATTCTATAAATATATAGTCATAGAAAAAAGCTAATCCAGTGAGCTCCAATGAATATGTCAACAATTGGGTGTGAACGCAAGAAAAGAGTGGGGGGGGGGGGGCTCAACAAATTAAACCGGTCGGACGACCAGGAGCCGTTCCCAGCTGCTAAAGGTCGACAGACACCATTCAGCTGGGCGAGCACGGAGAATGCCGTCGATAACATTTACAGAATACTATTACATTAAAATCCTGTCTAGATAACAAATATTCTCTAAAGCTAAGGGCACAACCCGCCGCACGTGCAAATGCGTGCTGTCTACGTGACAAAACGTGGGCAATATTTTTTGGGATCCGTAAGTGGTAAGTACCGCCTCCATACGGACTCGTAGGGAATCCGACGGATTAGGAGCACGGAGACACGCCGTAAAACTTCGTGTGCATTCGCCCCCGGACGTGCCAGTACGGGCGACGCGCCTGCCCTGCACAACCTGAACGTTTTCGGAAATACATGGCGGACGTGGCCTGAAAAAAAAAAAAACACGCACGGACAAATTGCACATACGGCGGGTTGTCCCCTCAGCTTAATATACACGTCATATAGCTAAATCGGATAGACATTACAATGCATACGTACGCATAACCAAAGTATCAACAACACAAAGAGAGTTTACAATGCTAGCTGTGTACAAAACTTGTCAGACGACCAAGAGTAGGGGGTGATAAGGTCACGCAGGCTGGCTTACCAACAAAAGAGACTGGATTTTACTCTAATGACTGAACAAAACTGATATAAGAAGGCTATTGAGTTATGTTAATAAAAGGAACTTCAAACAAGCAGCTAATAGCATGTACAAGATGAATAGTTAATATACAAAATTGTGCTTTGTCATAATTTCAGCATAGGACTGATAAGCGGTTATTATCTAAGTCACTTCTGGGCCACTTTTTGGGATTGAACGATGATCACGGGCTAAGAAAAAAGACACGAAAGTATTTTTAGCGTGTTGTAGTGGCTATTTCTAAAAAGTGTTGCAATGTCATCACAATGTTTTGTGATCCGGATTTTACAAAAGCACCAGACCCATATTCGGTTTGAAATGTCTTTTTTTTTCTAAAATATAAAATATATATTTCTCTATGTCTTGGTACGATCGAATGCAAAACTTGTAGAATTGTATGTGCGTTTCCTCCAGCTGGTTTGAAAATAGTCTACGACGGATCTTGCACTACTCGCGGAAGACCCCCCCCCCCCTCGTCTCCCGAATTCTGACAGTCAGGTGATCCAAGAACTCCCAACACGATCCATGTAGTCAACCATATGATACTCCAACTCCTTCTAACGTTTGCATTGTCATGGTTTTTACTTAACCTGACAAAATACTTACTAATAAACTATTTCTCATAAAATTATAATAAAGCTCTTAGTAAATAGTTAGACGAACAATGGACTGCCAAAGACATGGCCATACAAGTTTATCTGATTTCGAAAATTGCAGTATTTCCGTTATTTACCAACTCCCAACAGAAGAATTCAATCCATCCGGTCATTACTACGTTTACCTGAATCTTACAGCGCAATGGCACAGACAAAAATAGAACTCTTTGAATGATTCTATGTGTGATACGTGACCAAAAATAAAGGGGAACATCAAACCCACAAGCTATCGATGGTATGTCTACTGGGTATAAAAACACTTTAGAATGAATCCATGCAAAAAAAGACAAAAGGGTATCATAACTGCATAAATAGGATTGTACCAGAAAGTAAAATAAAACTGAAATAACTGAAAATTGTAAAATTTGTGATTTCCAAGTGGTAGAGACACTCTTACAAACTCCGTGCGCTCTTGGGTTAGACTGTACGTAGTTTGGTTGGGGAGCCCTCTGCCGACTGTTTTCTACTGGAGGGGCCGATTTTGTTTCACATTCTCGGCAAAATTAACTGCGATACGTGTTGGCAGATCCCTTCAACGTTTGATATGTGTATAGTACAGGGAATCATTGACGTGATTTGATATGTATTATGCAAGCCAATATTTAATTTGCATAATAAATGAGGGAAGTTCACAAATTTGTAGTCTGTGTAACGCAAACTCCACTATCCGGAGCTTGTGGACAAATTTGAAGTAAAAATAGATATATTATCTGACTGAAAAATAGGAATGTTGATAGAAATAAAAAGTGCTCATAGTGACCTTATTTTCTTATTCAAAAGAAAATATTACAATCTATAGCGTGTGCTGTGGTTTACGTACAAAAACTCCAAACAACTAACAACTTCCAGCAGGATTTCTAGCGAACGTTGTTGATTAAATCAATGTCTATGTTATTTGTTGTTGGTGCACATGGGCACATCAAGAAAACACTAGACAGTTTTGTTTTTTCATCCGACGATCCAGGGTGTTCATTGTTAATATATTTACAAGTTGCAATATCTACTAGAGTCCATTCCAAGACACCATGAGGGTTTTTAGGCGATATTTATAATTAGTCTGAATTATTTTCAATAAAAGAATACCTGAGCCACAATAATTAAATTATTTTTCAAAAATTGACTAAAAAAATACTCATTTCATTGAATTTCTTTGAATATTTTAGAAACATTTTGAAAGTAACTGTACAAAAATATCTTTATTT
>NC_049995.1:405231-408775 GCF_000003815.2 Branchiostoma floridae | reverse complement strand
TGATTATTCAAACTTTAAATCAATTCTAAACAATGGCAACAAACATCCGCATGGTGTCTTGGAATGGACTCCTTGTGATTTCATGTAGACAATGCCGCCTATAGGGTCCTTATATATCCTCATTTTTCCAAACAGCTGCTATTCATCTACGCACACCCAATTGTCATTGTCACATTTGTTTTCCAATTTCCATCACCCCTGCAAAACATTTAAGGTAAACAAATCTCCCGACGAACTCAAACTTACTCTAACGATTGAGTGTAAATGCAAGAGCTCAAACACCCCTGATGCTAGCCTTGAACAAAACTTTTCGGACAACAAGTAGCCTTGACCCGCCACTAAGGGTCGTGTGACAGGGCTTAGCGAGCAAGAACAGCAGTATGATAAATGCATGAGGTCAATACAATGCGCGGACTTAGAAATATCATCTAGACCACAATTAATATCATACATGCAATTGTCCTTGGCACTTGGATAGTGTAAATGATTGCATTAAAAATGAATAATTACACATTAAAATGTAAGCGCAAAGTTAGGAACTTAAAGCTAGTTAACGTTGTTAACGAATATATATGCATTAATTCATTTGATTCAAATAGCTAAATATACACATAGATCAGATTGACAACACAAAGTTAACCAGACCAAAGTACTAAGACAGGGATTAAAAGGCTAGCTGTGAGCAAAACTGGTCGGACGACAAGGGGTCGTTCCTAGCCGCTGGCTTTTTGATTGCTAGTCAGAGAGTCTTACAGGCTGGGCCATTACATAAGTCCCTGCTTGAAATGTCTGAGCTCACTAGGCGATCTTGGGTGGTGGGGGGGAGGGGGCCTAGCTCTAAATGTTCTGAAGTAGATTTCTAGCGAGGTCAATGCCCATGAAGCCGGTTCTTTCAAATGCAGAGTAACCAATTAACGTCAGACCGGTGGCACGCGAGGGTCAGGGAGGAATGTTTCATACCTATTGCCCGTCGATTACTAGCTGTTAAATACCGTCAATACATTACAAAGGATATCTTTGTGGGGCTTCCGTTAGTTTGCAGCATGTATTTTTATGAGCTGGTCCCTTTGAATGCTGGTTATATAGAATAGAAGGACGGACTGAATGATCAGCAAACAACACGACTTGAGTGCATAACGCATATATTTGACAACTTACTACAGCCGTTGTACACCGGGTCATCAGAGACGTCTCTTTACCTTGTTACAAGGTACAAGTTGTAAGTTGTAAGAACTACGTACTGTTTTTATTTTTGTGAATGCAAGGAAATAGCACTGAAACATAGGGTGACACGTACTAAAAGTCACAACTTTTTGGGGGTGACAACATTTTTGGGGAGTGACAAGAAGCGAAACATTTCAGTTACAAAAGTACGACCGCATAGTGATAAATAGTAAAATATTCAACAAAGAAAACTTTTTAAAAAAGTAAAAAAAATTGCACCACGTCAGGTTCGAACTCTGGTCCAAAAGTTACAGATGCAATCACTAGTCAATTACGCCACGAAGCCTTGCGATAAAAACTGATGAAAAAATAGAACGAAAGTGACAAAGAGCGTAATAAAAGAGACGGAAATAAACTGTAAGGCCGTCATTTCAAAAAGTTTAATGGCAAGAAAACTCGCTACAGTCCCGTCACCTTTTGGTCACCAAAGTAAACTTTTTAAACTGATATATAGAGTTGTTTGTGAGCAAGTAAAGCTCCCGCACGGTGCAAAATGACGAACAATAATGCCTGCTTGATTTGAGTTCACGACATTTGCATGATAAGCAAGGGTGCGAAAAGCTCGCAGTTATCGCCAAATGTCAGTGACCTGCCAGCAGCTATTTGATTGGTCCTCGCTAGAAACTACTGAATGTCAAATAGTCTACACGGGGGAGGGGGCTGCTAAAGCCCAGGAACTGTCTTCAAACTGCGCACGGTTCGCTGTACGAAGAAAGATATTTACAACATAGATGTGTATTATGCTGTTCTTTCTGCCGAGGACAATCACTGACATGTTTAGCTGATACCAGACGAAGACTCGGCTCGTTCGAAATAGTTCGATTTATTGAAGGAAGCAGGAAGCCTTTGTGATACAACTTAGAACCCGTGTGATACGGAAAATTATCACACGGTCCGGAACACCCGTATCGAACGTTTTCGCGTCACAGGTATGACCTAAATGTACGTACTGCAACCTCCGAAAATGCGGGATCCACATGAGATATTCTCTACTCAACGTAACATTACAAAATTAAAACAGAGAATAAACTCTAAACTATCAAGATAAAAAAAATTATAGTTGTTAGGTTTAAAAGTCGACAATACGACACTTCTACTAACGTTTTGTATGTTCGTAAACATGTAGCTAAAGTAAATATTAGTTTGGCAAACATTTATGATAAATTTCAATTCTAATATCAAGCGAACCAAATAACCGGCTATGATCGATGGAAAAAACTAAAGATCACACGTACATTATCAAGCGAGGGTATACAAACTTGACCGCAAAATGGCATGAGATATATGTCATGCAATCACGATTTTTTGTATATTTCAAATGACAAAGTCTATTCAAAACATTTCCCATGTTTCTACCAGTTATATGAAAAAAAAAATTATAAACTATTTGCATAACTCATGTAATTAGCTGGCCCTTAAAAGATGAAAGGGTATAACGCCCCGACATAAGATTAGGTTAAGGTAGGTGCAAAATTTATCTATTGTGTGATCTTATCATTGTATTTGACACTGTCCATATGAACCTGTCGCCTAGTTGAATAGAACAAATAAACAGAATTCACTAATAAAATAAATCGGGATACAAAAATGTAAGGAGAGATTACTTAATTAAAAAGGTTGTTATAAGTCCATAAATGAACGTGGCAGCGCAAAATATTTTGATAAAACTACAATTAGGATAACAAACAGAAAGTCAGTTAACAAGAAAAGACTTTTTGTTGCAACATTTAGAGCTTACCTGTTGTATCCAACTTGTCTTCCAGCACTGCTCGTGTCACAGCGTTGAATATCGCAGCCGCAGTGAAACAGTTGCCGTGTGTGCGGCAAACATATAACCAGGGTGGGGTAAGAAGCGATGTACATCAGTTTTAGAGGTAAATATGACATGACCAATCACAGATGCAGGCATAGATAGCTTTGCATATGATTGGTCAATTTCAAAATGAGTTTTGATTTTCTTATTCAGAAACAACCAATCGCAGCCTCCTAGTCGACGTACATTCAAGGTCAACTAATTGTGATGTAGGAACGAATCAAGACAGGCTATCTCATGAAAGAAGAAGTGAATGGTTTTATCTATTGTTAGTTTATTTTACTCAATCACTAGCCTTTACCAGCCTTTAAAAGTAGAAATTGGACAAACAGAGACAATAGTACGCTAGGGGAGTCGGCCGGACAGAAGACATATTTTCTCACCCCTGGCCGGTCAGTTCACTCCTGGGTCAATTAACTCCTATTATTTAATACTTTTATTCCTGGCTGGTCAAAATGCCCTATTCTATTCGGCCAGGCTGGAGTCTACAAAATTACTTACATTTTT
>NC_049995.1:400989-403826 GCF_000003815.2 Branchiostoma floridae | reverse complement strand
CACTCCGATACATTATTTACCCAAACTATATAAACTGATTGCATTGTTAATGAGCCATTGTTGACTTTTCAATGAACAAAATAATCAAAAGAAACATTATGGAAGACTCTTTATTGAGTTTCATCAGCAGGACAATTCTTGACCTCTGATGCAAAATAAGGCCTGCCCATTTGCCCTTTGCCAACTTCGTGTGGTTGACAAGGACAGACTTAATTCTACGTGCGCTTGTCAAGGACAGGCTCAATTAAAGATTATACAGTTAACAAATCAAGAAAAATCATTGTGCCACCAGTCACTCCACACAATTAAAATTCAACAATTCTGTCATGATGCTACATTAACAAAGACAACAGTTACATAAGGCAAAGGCAAGACGAAGAATGCTAAGAGAAGATGAGAAGGTATGACCAAAGTGAGTAATTTTTTTCATGCAGATGACATGGACGCGCTCGAAAATTGTCGCCTGATTTAAAACAAAACAAACTTTTCCCCTTTGGAGGTGAAAAACACTTCGAGAAAGAACTAATATACATATTGTGTGGTAGTCTTTAACCCTATCTAGACCGTTTTTTTTTTTGTTTTTTTTTTAGTCCTGGGGCCGGGTGGTGGGGGGGGGGTAGGGGGCACTTTTGAACCCCCCCCCCCTCCCTTCGTAATGTCAAAATGGCTTAGGTTACGATCACCAAATTTAGAGAAGATAATGTCCTGGTATTTTTTTTTATATTTCCTGTAATTTTGGTAGCGTTATGACGTAATATGACGTAGTTATGACGTTATAATTTCATATTTTTGGCTAAAATCGTCTAAATATGAAATTTCCGCAATACCTAAAGGTATTAAATAAACAAACCGATGACAATAGAGGGTCCCTTATTGCTGTCTAAGTCTGTGCACAGCACGCCCGATAGTTTTGGACATGCACAAAACTATAGTTCGTGCGCAGTTTGGTGGCCAAAACGTTATGACTACGCAGTGCATCGGTCCCAAGTCGGTCGAGTGCGGCATGAAGACGCTACATAATACAGTTTACAGTGTCTTTCAAAGTGTATTTCCTGACAGTGTATTTGTCAATCACTGCTATCGTTGCCAATGTTGCATTGCGGTAGGTCGCTTTTGTCTTAAGTCGGCAGTATCGTTTTTATCATAATCTATCTAGATCATGCGATTCAATTGTATTTCTATTATGTACTCGCCATATGTGTGAGGGAGTTTGAAATCAGTTCATTCACCCCGTCTCTCCTGTATGAGTTGCTCGTCGACCTTTATCTTCGTTTTTCTTCTTACTTACACCTCATTTACTAACTCAATGATAATTACTGGTATCTTCTAAAACTGTATTGTTGAGTTGAGTTGAACTGAAGTGTACAATGTCCGTGGGAACCAAATTATGTTTAGCCACATCAAAGATTATGAAGTCGTCTTATCAAAAAATTGTTCATCGTGCGGACTTTTAAAGTTATTCTGCCCAAATCATATCAAATGACTTAATATCAAAATTAGTGAAACCTCTTTCTAGACCTTTTTATGAACAGAGATATATTAACATGTTAAGTCTAGTAGATATAATTGTCTAATGTGAACCCCGAAAGGCCAGTCGTTAATGGTGGGAAAATGGCCTTCATTGTTACGTAAGGAGTTGAGAACCGTGAGAAAGTGACAGCCTTACGTAATGTCCTTGAAAACAGGTTCACTATAGGTTATCGATAATTAGGTGGAGAAATGCCATAAGTTGTACTTATGTATTTCCTTCAACATACTAGTAACAATTTGTAACTAAGTCAGCAACTAATAATTTCAAGATACGAACTTGGAATTTCATGTTTTAGTAAAGTGCGCCTTGTTGAATGACAAAAATTAATGTTGGTGCCCCCCCCCCAAAAAAAGCCAATTTGTATATATATATATCCAGTCTCCCTGTAGCACGGCCTACCGTAGTAAGTGCAGGCTCTCTGTGGGGCCCAGTGCTGTTCTGAGCCGCCGGGGTAATCGTTTATACCCGGTAGGATTTTTACGCGGTTAGACTTTGCCCAATGCAAGCTAATTGCCGGATAATTATCTCAATGGGCAAAAGTCCGACCGCGTGAAAATCCTACCGGGTGTGAACGATTACCCTGGCGGGAGAGAACTGCATTAGGCCCGTAGACAGCCTATACTAACTACGGTAGGCCAAGCCACATGGATACTCCAGATTAGCGCTACATTTGATCGGTGGTCAGACTGCATAGAGCCTTCGAAGTCCTGTTGACCATGTGTACTCGTTTGTTTACGAGGATAGAGCTTACTACGGGGCAACAGGCCTTCGGCGGCTCTACGCAGTCTGACCGCCGATTAAATGCAGCGCTCTGTGGGGGTTTGGCCTGAGGCCCATGGCCCTGGTTCGGGCTAAACTCTCCGGAACACTAATTTGAGATCGGCGGGCAGACTGTCCTGGGCCGCCGGAGACACCGGCTGGCTGCCCGGTTAGTTTGGCACCCATAGAAACTAAGCTTCAACCTTGTTTAAGAAATGAAAATGGCATTTTAGATACGTTTGATAAAATTATAAATAAAGTCAATTTAAGTGTAAAGTAAACTTTTTGACAATAGACTGTTTCTACTAATAGAATTTTTTTCATACATCAAAGCATATATCAGGTCAATGCATATACTATACCCTATTTTACACAGAATATAGCATTAAATCACTGTTTGCCTAGTGTGCATACATTTTGAGCTTCATATAAAACAAACAGAATTTTTACTGCCGAGAATTAGGACCACCTTTTCAACTGCAAGATATATGCTAGCATTTAAACATTAAAACAGAAGCTGAAATGTTGTTTACATACATGGCAGGTT
>NC_049995.1:390990-400889 GCF_000003815.2 Branchiostoma floridae | reverse complement strand
AGTTACGGTAGCAACAACCCGCCAGACTGACCTCGACAACCTTGAGAGCTGGTCCGCGAGCAATTCTATGAGCCTCAATCCCCAAAAGTGCATGGCGATGTATTTCTGCTTCATGCAGGACTACACATTAGATCGGAAGATCGGACCTACGTTGGAATAACCAAGTAGACGTGATGGTGTCTAAAGCCAGCAATCGTCTCTTCCTCGTCAGCAGACTGCGCCGATCCGGAGTACCAGTATCTGATCTCATCATTATATACTGCGGGTACATTCGTCCCATTCTGGAATATGGTGCTCCCTGTTGGAGTGCCGCACTCACAACACAAGCAAACAGTCAGCAGCCCTAGAGCGAGTGCAGAAACGCGCCTGCAAAATGATCATTGGACGCCCGTACACTCCTACTCAGAAACGCTAGAACAGCTCAAACTCCAACTCCTATCAGACCGCCGTCGGAGCCTGTGTGTTTATTGTGCTATGAAAGTTGAGAAATCCCCACGGTTCTGTTCTTGGCTGCCCCCTACCCGTGTCCAACAGCACGGTAGAAACTTACGCAACTCTGGACAGTACCAGCAGCCTTCTGGGTCAAAGCGCTACAGGTCAAGCGCCATCCCAGCCATTGTGGAAACGTTTAAGCTTAACGGACTCTAACTGAACTTTACTCCTCAGTCACACGCTGTCTTGTCGAAGTTTTAAAAGTCTATATGAAGTCTAAGTCTGTAAATAGTTGAATTCTTTGAACATAACAAATTCGTATTACTTCGATATTGTATTTTAACTAGTAACTATTGACCCATTGTTTTAACGTCGTTCATAAAGATTTCTAATTGATGTATATTGAATGGAACATGATTGTAATGTCCTCGCAATTCAGCCTCTTAGGCTGCCAGGAGGACTATTATGCTTATTGCTTAATAAACCAGTCTACTACTACTACTACTACTACTATCCATAGTCCACAGAGCTACAAGTAGCTGACAATTTTTTGGCGTATGCCTGCATGGGGAAGCTCTGCTCTGTTCACATTGTTTATAGAGTCTTGTCTTACATAGAAGCTACTTTAATAGCGATCGAGTTGATATAATGATAGTTACGGGTAAAGGCAACACTGGGCTCGTCCGCTCAAGTACATGTTGATATTGACTAGCCGATTCCTGTATGTGGATGGATATGAAGTGAAATATGCTTTATTTATTATAATAATATCATTATTTGCGTTGGGTACATGCCAATGCCAAATGCAATGTCATTTTTTGTGCTTGGCTGTAACGCTACAATGCTTCCAGAACAGTATTTTTAATGACTACGCTACATCTCTAGCTAGAGACACGCATGAGAGGGTCAGAACGACAAAATGATCAGAAAAATCTCCCAGACACCTAACACACTGCACGAAACGAAAGATTTCCACGAGTTCCCAAACATTGTGCACGATGGTGAAACTTGACGTGTCCTCACCGTGGGCACAGGTTTCCACGTACCGCCTGTTCCCGCGTGCCCCTACAATGAAAATCTGTGCGCACGATAGGGCACGCGAAGAGTCCACGCGTCCCACTGTTGCACACTTCCCGTGTTGAACAATTATCGTTAACAAAGGAGGGCTGAGAAGGGTCTGATAATTTACTTATGTGAATTGCCAAGTAAAAATAACCAGAACGCTTGCCACATTTCTGTCTGTACTTGTGGGAAAATCAATAATGAAACCGACGCCAACAGTACGCGAAATAAGATTTGCAACACAATCGTGCCGCGAAACAAGCAAACTACTTTACCTCTATTTACAGATAACGGGTAAGATAAAAGTCACTAGTGAAACAACATATTCAATTTCAACGGATGTGCCCGATTTCTGTAACTAAACATATGAATTGTTTTCTATGCAACATTACATGAATTGATTGTCATCTAGGCTTTAATGGAGTGCGGCGCCTATCAATGGATAGATTCTATCAGATTGAAAGTGTTGTTTTTTGGTCGGTCGGCTTTGTTTATACAGTATATCAACGCCGCATTTCGGCACTATGTTGGATCTGCATTGTTAGTAAAAGTTTGAGTCGATTTTTTTCGACAAAGATATTTAGGTTATGGAGAACTTCAATATTTGTATAGTTCACTTTCACAGTGTAATTTTTGGTTTATATCGGTAATATGGAGATTGTCTGCCTGGCTTGGTTTTTGGTTGAATATTGAGGGGCGGAAGTTTGACCCGCCATGTAGTTGAATACTAATCAACTCAGCAAATTTCTGTCACAAGTGGGTACTACCGACCATTAAAGTCAAGTATTAAAGCAAGGTGAAAAGCAAGAAGGTTAGCTACAGGACTTCCACAAGCACCCATCCCCCAATACACATTTCATTGTTTTGTTTTGAAAACATGGCGCCCCGACGCGCGTGTCTCATAGCCTCCGTCGCAGGCTACGAGGTCAGGAGGGTTGGATTTTATTTTAAGGGGGCTGGTTCGCGATTTTCAATGTTGACTAATGCCAAGAAAGTACGTTTGCCATGGAAGGGAGTTAAGCGGGGGCCATATACACAGGGTGTAGTTGGTCGATAATCTTAAATGTATCTTTTTTGTGTTGGTTGGTAAACGTAGGCTTTCAGCAGACACAAATCGATTTGTATATTTAATAAAACAATGATATCGATACACAAGAAAAGCTCAAGCTTCCTGTAGTACTTGTAGAACGCAGGGCATTGTGTACAAACTCCTTGATGTGACATACAGTATACACAGATAGTATATACAATGAGTTATTGTGTCTATTTGTATTCAAATACCCACCGAAGTAGCCAATCGTATTTCACACATGAGGTTGGTGTTTGAAAATGAGGACCAATCAACACACGTGTCCCAATTTTCAAACCTGTGACGGTTGTCATTTCAAATCTTCTCATTCAGAGTGCTTTTACGCTGCGCAGACCGGCCGATAGCTAGTATTTGATCGCACGACAAACAACGCAGGTAAACTTATTGAGAGCTTGGGAATGATTCTACGTCAAGACCGGACATTATCTTGCCATCGAATTGAATTCCACTGCTAGTGCCATGGGACCAAATTCTACTTGCAGAGCAACGACTGGCTTCCTGACTATTACCCAGTCTACCGAGGCTCGGGCGGGCTCTCTGTGGGTGGGGTGTGGTGATCCCCGCCGCTCGGATCGCCAGACGCGCCCCTGCCTGATATCTCTACGTGGTACACAAGTTTCTGTCCGGTCGGCTTGGGTGATTTGGAGTTCCTTCGGCTCCGTGGAGGCCCTACATGTTTCACGATGGATTGGATACCACATACAGTTACGTGACCTGCACGTCCACGCTTGGAATTCTGCAACGACGATGTGATAAATGCATATTACTCTTGACTAGCAACTGTTTGTCTAAAAGGACACTTGGACATCATAGTGTACAGAGCAGGAATGCTGAATTCAAGAGACCTACAGGAATTGGGTGTCATCAAACTTGGAGCGACTGCACAGTGGAGCAAGGACAACGTTTACAACGTCCTTGAGTGGAGCGACTGCGGATAACAACCCCAAAACAACAGGACGGTGGCTAGTTGGGCAGCCCTGGCTGTGTATTCTGAACAGCCAAACCAATAAATAAATAAATGACGGTGGACCGAGGAATCTTTGGAAGCCAAAGGAGCGACGACACTAAGTACATATGAAGGAACGCGTCAGGAGCGGTCGAATCTAAAAAAAAATAAAACGAAAAATAACGAAAGATAATTCACCATTCAGAACGAATAAAAGCAAACACACTATATACAGGGGAAGGGAAAAGCTGGAAGGGTAAATTTTGGGGCTGGGAAAGCCCGTGGCAGTGAAAATGACGCCTCTTTTAATGACAAAGGGTGTAATTACCGGGCAGTCGAGGCCCGGGGAGATAATTAGGTGATAATTAGCCGCCAAATTATGCACCAGTCATTTGCGAACAAAAGCGTACGTCATTAGTTTCCACGCGTACGCACAAGTGTACTAAGGTGGCACAACTAGTGCACACGGGTTTCCACAGGAAGGGCACGTAATGCACACGCCAGTGGTCCGTTTACTCGGATTTGCACAGGTGCCCCATATAGGGGCACGTCACGTTCGCACAGTGGGCACCCGTTGAAACTCGTGGAAACTCTGAATTTACTTGCATGTGTACACGGGTTTGCACAGCGGAAATCTGCCTTTTCGTGCAGTGACAGCCATTATCATAATACCGCCACATTTGCAGCGATTTCCTAAGCGATACTAATGTCACAAATGATCAACGCACAATTTTCCCCAGTTTCATATCGCTGTTACAGCTTACCTTTGCCACTTATTCAGTGAATATTTTTTTGTGTTTATTGTCCTATGCGCGTGTAGTTATCATCTACAAATCCGGCGCAAAACGTGACAGTATCCTCTTTTTACGAAAAGCCCAACTGCCCCGAAATAGCACTGAAAACTTTTGACCTTGTTGTCTTCGAATGCATCATTATCTACACATTTTTTTTGTCTGAAGTGTGCATACTTCGAAAATTACTGTTGCTGCTTAAGTAGATTCTCCTTAAATTCATATTTTATCTATTTGGCAGCATTATGATAAGTGGCGGTAATATGGTAATGAATGTTATCTATAAGTTGTTGAAGTGACTATCTCAACCCTTAAGTAGCGTCGTGAAGTGAGATTTTTTCGGTGATCTCCTCTTTTGAAATTCACAGAAGATCATGTGATATTGACTGGTCATCAGTGTAGGACGATGTTCACGTTTTATTGGAACTCTTCTTTGTCTGTGTGCCCTTTCTAATGACCTTGACCCTCTCTTCCATTACAGCCACCAGAGTGAACACAGAACGGAGCCAGTGTGGTACTGGAGTCTTCCATTACAGCCCCCAGAGTGAACACAGAACGGAGCCACTGCGGGACTGGGGTCTTCCATTACAGCCACCAGAGTGAACACAGAACGGAGCCACTGCGGGACTGGGGTCTTCCATTACAGCCACCAGAGTGAACACAGAACGGAGCCACTGTGGGACTGGGGTGATTTTTGCGCCACGAAAATACAGGCTAAGAACGAAGAAAAGAAAGGCACAAATGTAACATTCTATTTCAGAATCTATATTCCTTTCCACAGATAAGAGATGTACCGATTTGCCTACCAATATAGGTACATTGTATACCATGACTGATTTTTGGCCTCTAAATCTAAATTAATACTGTTAATTATACCGTGCACCAAATTTCTATTTTACTGAATGGATCTTAAGTCTGGAACAGTCGCAAAATGAACGACAAATTCCCTGAACACTTCAAAGGTTGAGGTTCCCTACCGATGTAGTCACTCCATCCATCTCCTAACCATCAGCGCTCCAAGCGACGAATGTAGATATTGCACTTACCAGACTGCTTACCTACCACTTCCACTCAGGTGGCTGCCATCGAGAGGTCAGGGCCATTCAGCATTCTCTGGCTTTTCGCACAAGACTGGTCTAATGAAGGCTGAAGGTCTACAGCCAACAGACGACATACGAGGGCTTCTGGCGGTTGATTTTTGAACTGCAGTCAATCTTCAGCTCCATACGTATTGCAACTAAAGTCTTTGGATTTCGTCAGGTATTTAGAGAACAGGTTCCTGCCAGTCGAAAGAAAGGGCAAGACAACGACAATATGGTTTTTAAAAGTTTGTTTTCTTCAGAATTATTGACCAACCAAATTTTGATACCGACATGTTTGTGAGCGTTAGAGAATCGGTATTCCTGAATTGAGATAAAGGGTACAGAAAAAATTCAACTTTGTACTTTCTAATGTTTATGTTAGAAGGACTGATAGTTATTGTGTAACCCCAAATGGATTTCAAATTTAAACAAGGCTGCTGCTCCTTCATTTTTCACATTGGCGAGTTCCTAGTTTGAGTTGATGAAATGCCGCCTGACGCATGTACGGGGGAAATCCAGTTATTAATCTTCCACACGGAAAAGAAACCAACACAGTTATCGAAAATGGTATGGATAACCTGTTGTGTAATCAGTAGCAAAGCTGCCTTGCACTACTACTAGCTATTTCAAAAAGCAGCATTCAAATTACGATTTCCCCTTTGAACATACTCTCGCGAGAACAGATGCATGGCGAGAATTCGCGTGACCTTGTATTAAACGTGTAACCTTGTTTGTAAGGGTTTATATTTAGTAATAATTGTGATATATAATCTAAAAGCCATGACAGTCTTTACAGATGGACCCTTACTTTTTGGTAAGAGTCAAAATACAGTTTTGTTACATCAAGATATCTTTTTGCATATTTCCAGTCAGGTCCTTGGTAACACGAACGCTAAAGCGGTAGGCATCTACCAGAAGCACAGCCCGCCTAACGTGCAATTTCTTACGAGTTCGTATGGAGGCGGTACTTACCACCGGATCCCGAAAGATTGCCCACGTTTTGGCACGTAGACGGCACGGATTCGCAAGTACGGCGGGTTTTGCCCTTAGCTTTAGCGGGTTGTACGACGTGGAGGAAGGTTCCCAGATCTACCTACAGATGACCTGCAAACGGGGCAGGATCAACGGGGTGGGGGAGGGGCACTTCAGTACTCTGTCTGCACGCTGGATCATACCGTAGACTGTTACATTGTCGTTGTTGCTTTAACAAACTTTGCTTTAACAATTTGTGTTCGAATAATGGGTACGTAGACTAAAAAATGAACAAAAATCGTTATTACGTACACCTTGTCATACAGGACTAACTACAATTCTCAGCAAAGTTGATAAATACAAAGTTAAATAATTTGAAATGCTTCAGGCTTTCCTCTTTACAGTAATTAAATAAAGAAATAAATAAAAAATTGGTGTTTTGTGATGCTTGTGTTGCTGCGATGAAAATATTTATGAAATTAAAAGAGGGTGCCATTTAACAATCGAATAAAAAAAGTGTTAGAAGAAGATTTAAAAATAAAACTATGGTTTTCATTAATAACCCACATGTTGGATTTGTGCCTCCTTAGTTGCAGGAGCTAGTCCACACACTGCGGACTCAGAATGGTAACTGAGGGTGTTAACTGAAGGTGTGCAATGTCATGTGACGAAGACTGACATCTTTTGTTACTACTTTATACACTCGGACGTCCAGGGTCAGCTAGGCATACACTTAAGTAATTTGACCCATTTCATTTAGCTCATATTACTCATGTGCCGTTTTCTTAATCGAACTGTAGTTTCCATTTACAATGTATATACAGGTAGTTTTTATTTTCTTATAACACTAGCCGCCAGATATCATATCCAATGCAGTAAAGGATGGTTGGATTTTCATCTAACACAACAGCTGTTTAATCATTTTTTCGTTAGAAATAGCTCAACATCTGCTATGAGATATTTTGCCAAAAAGACTGGGTGATATTGGTGGACTGGTCCACAATACCGAACACATAGGGGTGTTTTTAAAATTGTTTCATTACTTGTAAAAACAAATACCGTGAACAAAATTATTACACAACAGCAAGCAGACAATATACACCAAACTACATATGAATACAGCTAATAGGTCACACAAAAACAGCCGCAAAAAGTTTTAACATCATCTAACTGCAATTGTTATTACTATCCACTGATTTCCAAAATGGTAGGGGCACGCACCGAGAGATGGCACATTTCCCAACCAGAAAAACCTGTTCCCTCTTAGTACCTGTACATCGACGAGGCAGCTGTTTCGAGTCGTGTCGTCCTCTTTTAAAAGCTGATTAAAGTAGGTCACTTGATTTTGTTCCAAATAAGAACTTAAACCGACCAAACATTTTCTTGCAACAGAACTCATAATTAAATGTGTCTCAAAATTAATGAGGGTGTGATTATCAATGGGAAATGCAGTTAGGCCATGTTGTTTTGATTGTATGGATGACCTCCGCGCGAGCATCAATTTTCGTCCGTTCCCAAATAGAAAAAAGCTCCCGACCGTACATTTCTATCGTATAAGGCAACTGCAAAATGAGCAAATCCATGCCGTAAGTTGCAAAAGATATCAGAAGACAAGGGGTTAAGGTGAGATGAGGAGGCGGCCGTGGAGTCAGTATTTGGAAGGGACAGTGAAAAAAGTTGGGCACTATTATGGAAGTAGCATGTTGATAATAAACACCGCATGGCAGCAAAGTGAAAAGAGAGAAAAATGAAAGAGAAGTGAGGAAGCTTACAAAACTGTTTTAAGCAATCATGGTGTGACCAAATCAGGCTGGTTCTGTGCCACAGTAGTAATTTCTAATGACAGAAACATGGGGCCGCACGGTTGTCAGACAATCATTCGGACGCTCGCATCAGTTAAATGGATTCAAGAGGAAGTCATCCATATAATCACAAACAAACAAACTGACCTTTAGGATATTTTCTACTTTGAAATTCTCTACAACACACTCTGGTAGTGCGAACAGGGACCTATAATCAGTGATGAAGTTACTTTTAATAAAAAGGAGCCAAATCACACGTCATTTACAAACCAATGCTAATGCCTTTCAAATTGAGTTTTATAATTTGAAACGCCCGCCTACCAGGTTTGCGTTTAACTTACCATTGTATAAAACAGTAGCATCTTCGTACGTTTCACTGAAAACATGGCGCAGATGATTTCAAATGAAAGCACAGATTTTTCTCAGCCACGAGAGAGCTAGTGTTATGTTATTGAAGATATATTTAATTCATGACCTGGGTGCCTTATGTCGCATGACCTCGAGCAAAGTAAAACACAAAGTATTTTGATTCATCACATCTTGGAATCCCGGCTGTTTATAGCTAGTTGCTCAGATACCATACATACATGCAAACATACATACATACATACATACATACATACATACAATCTGTACTGACACTTCTCCGTCAAACACACAGGTTGCCGGTTTCTATCGGCAAAGCGTCAAACTGGACACTGTGATATCTCGGCTGGCCCTGGCCTGATAGTCCTTCGACGCTAGACGCATCCATATTTACAAAATGGTATGTTCATAACTCTTATTACAGTATTTACAGTGCATTTATTCAGAAATTTGGCACTAGTTAGTTTTTCCCTCCTAGATTGCGCCAAGGAGTTACGTTTAGCTCAACGTAGATCTACATGTATGTATGTAAATAATACAAATCTGAAGATTTTTTTTCGGAGTGAATCGCTTTTTGCTTACGAGATCGCTTTTTGCTTTGCTTATACCCCTGTCACATGTAGCGAAAATTGATCGGGCGACGACTTTGCGAGCTCTAAATTACGAGGAGGCATGACCCTGGCGCCAACGAAGAAATGGCAGAGTTCCCCCTCTTCCCGTCGGGGTCATGTCTGCTTGTAATTTAATGCTCGCAGACTCGTCGTCCGATCGATTTTCGCTACATGTGACGGGGATAATAAGACATTTTCTCACTTTCAACCCATTGTATCCCCAATAAAACAACAAAAAACAAATCAGCAGTCTATGAAATATGTAGGATGATGTCTGTCCCATCTTCTTAACCCTCATCCGACCGTATGGGGTCATTTTTGACCCCAGACGTATATTTTTATCTGCCATAGCAACATTTTTCATCAGAGAAAAAATTCCTTCCATGAATTTGTTCGTATACATGTCTTACAACATCTACCAATTTTTCACCGAGTTTTGCCCATTATTGTATAAGCTATACTTGAAAGTTTGTGTCTTGTTCGGTGGGGTCAAAAATGACCCCAGCCAATCATGAATCATTAATTACATAAATATCAAGACATTTCAATAAGATAACAGGCATTCCTCATCATTGCTATTACAGCAACAAGTTATAGTTGCTTAGATGAGTAAACACCGAATATTTTGAAAGAAATTTAGTATTTTAGTGTAAAACACAGTTTTTCGACATTCTGCATAAATTATGATAATACGCACTAATTACCTATGCTAATGAAAGTGAAAATGTTCTAATAATCAAAAACA
>NC_049995.1:374594-382482 GCF_000003815.2 Branchiostoma floridae | reverse complement strand
GTTAAAGTCAACTAGATAGCGTCTACATCTACATATACGTATTACTAGACAAAACCCGGGTGGGACATGGCGTCTAGGGACAAATTCAGAGGTCTTACCCTTGTGTGGCCTAGTGATGGTGCGAACATTAAAAAAAACGGTGCAAAGAACGAACAAAAAATTAACAATAAAAACCTTGTGATACTATATTGCCACACAAAGTATGATCTCCTATTGTCTTTATAGATTTCATTACAATCTTATTTTTGACGTATTTTTTTGTTTGGCAATTAAATGCAGAGGCGTATTTGTCATTTCGGAGCATCCAAATATAGTCGAAACTACTCTTTTCAGCGACACCTCCGATTTCTTTTGCTTCAAAGAGCTTGCCAATACGTAACAGGAGTCTTCTTTCTATACCTCAGTCTCAAGGGACTTCAGTGCAGCGACTCGACAAGATGAGACAACTCACTCTGACGGTGTGTCTGCTGGCTTCCCTGGTTATGACCTCGGCTCAGGTAGGTTAAGTTTTTTTTTTCAGTGTTCGTTATACCCCCCTCATATTAGGCGAAAATCGATCGGTCGACGAGTCTTCGAGCTCTAAATAACGAGGAGGCATGACCCTGCTGCCGACGAAGTAATGGCAGAGTCTCCTCCTTCCAAGTCAGGGGTATGCCGCCTCGTAATTTAGAGCTGTGATGGGGATAGTAGGGCGCAGTCACATATAGGTCGTGTGATCGTCGTACGATCAGAAACATCATTTTGTGTACCAAGACAGTTGAACTATCCTGAAAACGATGGTTTTTGTCCTCCAAAATGCCCGAAGTTAGCGATCGTACGACGATCGCACGACCTACATGTATATGTGACTGCGCCCGTAAGAAGGTTCAACTTTGACGGACATGCTGTTTCTTCATAGTTGTTACTACTCTTGGCTCGAATCGATAAAAAAAAACATTTTAGCAGCGACAGTCTTTTAGTGTCTAGCGGAGGTGAACTAAATGGCGCCCATTTGATTAAGAACACACATGTCTAAACATGAACGCAATACAGTAAAATATAGTTGTTAAGATTTATTTTAAAATACGTAACAAGCGAACTACTATCATGGCTGTCGCGGACCATTGCTGTATGTTGAGCTTTTTTCGGACAAAGTTTGAGCATTTGATGTTTAAGCATCGGAAAAGGAAAAATTGTATCTTTAAAAAATTACTTGGGTATGGAATTATTTTTAATATTTACGGCTGTGGAAATCAAAACTTGAAATGATAGACAAAATGTAGTGACTTTTTGTCCAGAGAAATTACATATGGGGTCTTAACATTTTTGGGACCGGTATAATAATGGAATGCAGAAAGACATGTTTGCGCCGTGCAATTATATGGGTGAGTGCATTCTGTGAAACGATGTGATCATCTAGTAGTCTACTGATGCCGGATACAAGTCTTCTGCTCTGACCTTGTCACGATTATACTTAGTTATCTGCATATTCTGGCCCAACGTAAAGCGTTTGTTAGTGTCCTCATTGGTTCATGTAATACAGTTCTAGGATGCTAACACTAACTATTATGTAAACCAGGGCAGGCCAAATTCACCATTACATATTTCTTTATACGGATCTCCTTCTATTTAGATGTAAGCTTTAGCAACGTCTTATTTTCAATTTCGTTGATTGTTATGTACCATGTTATGTAGTTTTAAGCAGTTATTACAATCATAAACACCGTTTACTACCAATTTACTGAATCTAGGTTTTATATGTTTACAAAATTAGTGCTCATTTTGTACTAGTTCTATCAAGATGTTGAAATCTACAACACTTACTACCGTAACGCTTTAAATAATTTGACTTCAGGACGGGTATTTGGATTCTATATCTTTCTCTCTTCACCCAGTTGTAAAAATTGGTACCTTACTTTGGCCAGGGAGCTTCCTCTACCTCCTGTCTGTACTATGTTTGTGGCACTGTTAGAATAAGTTGGTAACTGGAGTGCAGCGCCACATTGTCTTCATTCGTCACAAAGAATAAAGAATATATAAGATTTACAAAATAAACGCCACTGAATCAGAAAGAGAGAGGTAAAATATAGAGTTATAATTATGATGTCCTCTAGAAAAATTTGTGTAGACAAAAAGAAAATTTAGTCCTCATAAGTTTGTATCGTCGATACGAATCGGCACATTTACATGCAGGAAGCCTTCGGTGACAGGTTAATTATCCAGGGTTCTTTTTGTTATCGAAGTAGCAAAACCATAGGGCTCGAGAGGGCTTCGTGTTATTATTCTTTCGAAGCAAAGAAAGCCGAGTGAGAAATCCCAATCGTCATGTTGGCGCGAAATAAAGTTCTATAAGGCATATTAAAAGATTGAGAGTCCCCCAATGTCAAAATTAAAGTAATTTATGTCAATTTTCTCCTAGATAACTCCAGTGAACAACACTGCCTTCTACCCGTACGGACCCGGTACTGCAGACAATGAGGGCGCTTCAGGACAGCAGAGCCTCAGCGTCTCATTCCCATTCTTTGGGAACAGCTATAATTCACTTTACGTAAGTCTCTTTAGTCATATTCGCTAGATAAAGACACAACTTTTATCATTTTTTTCAAGGTACTTGTTGGTTGCTGTTTTGTTATTAATGATATGAAAAAGTCGTGTACATATTCATCAGGTTTTTAGGTCACTGTATACATTACGTTTTACATAGCTGAGTGTTTAAAGGAAGTATTAAGTTTCATTTACCGTATTTGGCTTCCTTTAGTGCTGGCACTGTTATGTTCTACAGAGTTGGTTCTGTTCGTGGTGCATGTAGGTGTCGCTGGTAAGAGATATTGTCCAAAACTTTAAGCATCTATAAATGTACAAAAATGGGCAATAATGCAAACGCACGAAGGCATCTAGCTTTGTTTACATTGAGATACAGTTATCAAAATGCCCGTTGTAGTTGAATACTCCACAGATTCGTTTGGGGCCAAATCGACCATTGTGTAGAGTATGGCAAAAAACAATATGTCACATCACAGACAATCCGTACCTGGAGCTGGTCCACTGGACCGGAACCGGACCTGTACCGGACCTGTACCGGACCTGTACCGGACCTGTACCGGACCTGTACCGGACCTGAACCGGTAGCCATCTGTTATATCACAGATGGTCTTGTATTCTTACGCTAGAAGCGCTTCTATGATAGAAACACACCCGGGATAGGTTTGCATCCCAGACGTGCTTCTATCCCAAACGCATTCATGGGATGGAGTACATTTGGGATTAGGGGTGGGTACTGTACACCTGTACAAAACCATTTTTTCTTATTGGACCGGTCCGGAAAAACCGGACCTGACAAAAAATCGGTGGACCGGATGACGGATCTATTGGGAATTGAACAGATTATAAGATCAAGTATTCACACGTTTTAGGGCTTACTGGTCGAGGAAAATAGCAAGAGCAAAGTAGAGTAGAGTCTACAGTAATTTCTAACAAGTTTTACAGTCAATCGTACAATGGCAGTAAGCCTTGCCTGCACTAAACATATTTCTTTGTGGCGAAATGGACCATTGTTTAGAGTATCGTCTATTCACAAATTCTCACATACTAGTACTGAATCAGGTCAAGGTACAGGTACAGGTTCAGGTCCGTACCTGGACCTGATCCTTTGGACCTGAACCGGACCTAGACCTGAATTTTCTGTACCGGTACCCACCCTTATTTGGTATAGATTACCTTCCTAGAATCCCTACTGTTGGTAGTAGGTAATCAACGCAATCAGCTGGTGACGGCTGGTCAGCGCTAACGCAGTGCACGTAAAACTAACGGAACGAATGCCCGTACACGTGGCTTTATATATGTTTACATGTATCTAATTGACATAACACAAACGGTAAGCCTGGCATGAAAGGGTGATGTGTATAAATGACCGTCAAGGGTAGATGTCTGCAATGATGTATTTTTCACAGATACCAATGGATTCTAAAGTTGGAAATGCAATTGTTTTCAAACAGATGCAATCCTTACATTAATTCAGTCAGAGATCGTTTAGGATCAGAATGATAATATAAAGTTGAGATTTTCTTTATTTGAGCTAAATCTTCTGCGTTTTCCACAGGTGAATACCAACGGCGCCATCTCCTTTGGATACGCGGTAACAGGCTTCACGTCAGCTGCGTTTCCAGTGACCGACAACAAAGTCATCGCCGCTTTCTTCACTGACATCCAGACAGACCATACTGGTCAAATCTACCATCGGGAAACTGTCGATGCTGATGTGTTGGCCAGAGCAACCATGGATGTCAGGACAGCCTTTCCCGCCGATAATGGAAGCTTCGTGGCGACCTGGACCTACATCGCAACCTGGCATGAAGTTGGGATGAAGGGGGCGACGGGAGATGGTCTCAATCTTGTAAGTACAATAAAGTGCAGCATTAAAGTTAAAGTTAGTTAAACCCTTCCCTCGCCAAGGGCAGTGCCCATTTCTGGCGCATAGGGCGGTGCCCATCTCTGCTTCGTTAGCCCTGGGCCACACACAACGCAATCACTACAGCAGGGGGCTAGTCCACTGGTAGTGGTGTGTGTTCAACTTCCATACTCTTTCCCGAATGCTGAGTGCTAAGCAGAGAAAGCAGCATGTACCATTTTTATAGTCTTTGGTATGACTCGGCCGGGATCGAACTCATGATCTTCCGAATGCAAGGCGAACACTCTACCCACTAGGCCATTGCACCGGCTGCATGGGTTTAACATATTATAGGAGACTTAAGATGTTGGGAAAAGATCCCAATTGGTAACCTTTTTAAAATATTTTACCCCACCCTTTGGTACAACCCATGGGGAGATCGCGGCGTCTATTGGTTACCGAGTCTCGTGCCCAATTCAACTAAGACCTAAAATAAACCAGGGGCTCGGCTGCATTTAACTTTATCTCGGGAGCCACATGGTATCTCAAGGGGCCACTTAGTCACGCAAGAAATTCGGACAGATTTCCAAGTGCCAAATCGGAACCGAGGCCTTAGGAGGAGTCGTGAGCTTTCGTCTTTTACTTATGCAACTACCGTAAACCGTTCCGCTCACTGATTTGATTTTTCTCCACTTGATCCACTTTGGGTCTTGTGGCGGAACGGCAGGGTGTTGGGCCCACAACTCCGAGTCCCCAGGTTCGAATTCGTGGATATGCTTCCGATGTTGAGCCTTTAGGAAATTGACTTTATACACCTGTCCTTACCTAGCCCAAGGTGCAGCTGAGTACCTAGCTTCGGCCAGGGCCGTCCCGAAAAATTGTGGCCCCGTGTTTGAGGAGAGTAATCCCTCGGAGACTAACTGCACTATCGAAAAGAGCAGACCAGGGGGCCGTTCCCTGTGCGGTCGGGTCACACCTTAAAGTCATTTGATTCAAATATTTCTCCTTTTACCTTTACATGTACCAGAGCAAACTAACACGGTAAATGAACAACAGAAATAAACAACACGACGATAAGTACAACTAGAAATGCCGACATTTGCTTGGGTGCAAATACAGCATATTTCAGCCATTACCATTCCCACGCAACATTGGACTGTTCCAAGTCACCCCTGAGCAAAAATGGAACATTTTAACAGTAACTTATCCCCAAAAGGAAACTGATATTGTGAATTAATGCCAGGTCATAACGGAGCTTGCCCAATATGCCCCGGGCCGATGTGGAAGAATATACTCTTCCACAGGAGCCCCTATTCATAACGAATTGGATATTAGAATCGCGGCAGCTCCAATTTTTCGAAAGTGAAAAAAAAAAACACCCCATCTTCCATTCAGAATCCATTGAAGCCATTCAACAATTTCCACTACAATTGCTAGGTCTAAGCACCGTTACAAGATCCTCGTGAATTAGAAGTACCTACATTTGCTCGGGAAAAAAATATCACTTTTCTTTCCAGTACAGTGAGAGAAATGTTGCCACTATAGACATATGGCCACTATAGAAAAAATGCTGATCTATTGACAAAGAGCAATAAGTTACACATAATTTAAGTACCCACTGATCTCTATTCATATAAAAATTGCAAATGTAAGCCAATTGTTTAGATTTAGATAATTATGACGAGAAATATTGATGAGAAAATAATCATTTTCGCCACTGTCAAACCTACGTATCAAAACTAAACGCAAACTGGCAAATTTTCCCGCGTTTTCCGCCAAGTAACAGTTTCTCGATTGCCTCAACTAACCCAAGGACTAACCCTACCAAAGTCAACTCTGTCAAAAATGATTGACATCGCCATGAGGAATGTTGGTTAATTCAACGACAAAGATTCAATTCAAAGACTTGTATTCTAACGTTCAATGCATGCGTACCGTCCGCTGCCGCTCGAATTATCCTGTCTGAACTCCAAATCCTCGCAAACTACAATTTTAAACCGGGCAAAGGATGACATATGGCCACTGTAAGGCTGTAATATGCATGTGTTTCTGTCCGTATATACGGCATTGGAAGCCAGCTTATGAATATTAATTAGCATTCGCTTTTCTCGGCGCTGGTTAGCTGGCTCTTTAAATTCGATTAACTCGCTAAAGCCCAGGCTGTCACAGGTGTGTGGGGTCACTGGAAATCACGGGAGGAGGCCGAAAGAAAACCAATTTCCCCCCAGAAAAGTACAGAAATTAAGCATTTAAAAGCAGTTCATCATTTTACCAACTATCTAATGCTTATCTACACCAAATTTCAGGTCATTCCGTTGTAATACCAGGTACAGTGGGCCAAAATATACCGTTTTGGTCAAAACATGACCTTTAAACCTCAATAAAATTATTTTAGAGGCAGATATGAAAAAAAAAACTAACTCAAACTGGCCAGTTTTCCCGCGTTTTCCGTCAAGTAACATTTACTTGATTGTGTCAACTAACCTACCAAAGTCGAAAATGATTGAAATTGCCATGCGGAATGTTGGTTAATTCAACGACAAAGACTTGTATTCTAACGTTCAATGCATGCGTACCGTCCGTGACCGCTCAAATGACCCTGTCTGAACTCCAAATTCTCGGAAACTACAATTTTAAACCGGGCAAAGGATGACATATGGCTATTTTAAGGCTGTAATATGCATGTTTTTCTGTCTGTATATACGGCATTGGAAGCCAGCTTATGAATACTAATTAGCATTTGCCCTTCTCGGCGCTGATTGGCTGGCTCTTTAAATTCAATTAACTCGCTAAAGCCCAGGCTGCCGCAGGTGTGTGGGTCACTTGAGTTCACGGGTATAGGCCGAAAGAAAACCAATTTCCCCTCAGAAAAGTACTAACATTAAGCATTTTAAAGTATTTTATGCCCAAAATTTTACTTGGATCATTTTACCAACTATCTAATGCCTATCTACACCAAATTGCAGGACATTCCATTGTAAGACCAGGGTACAGGGGGCCAAAATATACCGTTTTGGTCAAAACATGACCTTTAAAACTTAATAAAATCATTTTAGAGTCAGATATGAACAAAATAAAAAAAGAAAACACCTGAGGGTATTGACCCACTTTGCCCTTGTGCCAAATGTCAGATCATTCGGTTGAGGAACGACGGAGCTGATTCAATTTGAGGATTTGACAGGAGAAAGAAAGAAAGAAAGAAGAAGAAACATTACGAATACAATATATTTCACAATACCTATGGTATGGCTGAAATATAAAAATAATTAATTCCAGGAAGAATTTTATCTCTTAGATTTAACTTATGAGAATCAAAACCTATAACCGCTAAATACAAATTACAAATTCACAATTTAAAAAGACACATGTCACTTAACATATATTCAAATAAAAGTAAAGCGTTAAGTTTTCCCTCATTTCCCCTTTTATTTCTTCAGTTCACAATGCCTTTTTGCTATCTTGTGTACCGATTTATAGAAAAAAGGAAACATAAAACAAAAAAGCTTACCGATTTAAAGATCG
>NC_049995.1:367412-373684 GCF_000003815.2 Branchiostoma floridae | reverse complement strand
CGGGCGTATGTGTATGTGCGTGTGCGTGCATGCTCGCATGTGTGTGTGTGTTTTCGGGTATGGGCGTGCATGCTTATGTTAGGTATGTGTGTGTATGTGTGAGGGGGTATGTGTGTGTATATGTGAGTCCTGTGTGTGTGTGTGTTTGTGTGCATGTGTGTGTGCGTGCATTCTTGCATATTTGTGTATACGTATGTGTGTGTGTGTGTGTGCGTGTATGCGTGCATATGTGTGTGTGTTTAAATCTAGTGACTAGTAGCAAATAGAAAGAGATGACAGATTTATTAAATGATTAAAAAAACATGGCAGTCTAGCTTAACCCTCCAGGATGTATTGACTTAACGAATGAAGTGTTAAATAATACTCTCCCCCTAAATACAATTATATTGACATTACAGTCTGCCCATCGTCATACTCACAGAGGCGCGGTGAAAAGTGTCTAAAGTTTTTTAAAAAGCCGACGAAGTCTTACACTGGTGCAAAACTCACCTGTGCTGCAGAGGGGGCGGAGCTCTTCAACATCCGCAGTAAGGCTGACACAGAGTGGATAGTTGGAATGCTCGCGGACTTTAACAGGTTAAAGAAAAACCTAGTTTCCTCCTCTCATGCCTCGACCTTGTCGCTGGAATGTCGTTGCCCAGTTGTCAGATTTTTCTGATAAGAAAAATCAGTTTCAATTGGTGCCCTTCTCTTAAACAGTGTTAATTAGTGTCACTGCACTTGGGGCAGCGATGCGGCACCGCGGGGTTCGAACGATTACTCAACGAATTTCAGAGATAAAAAACAAATTTTCTGTACATTCTGTGCGTTTGTTTTGTTTTCTTCTTAGTCATACTTTTACAAATTACGCGATATCTAGATTATAGACAATCGGCCAGAATAACACAACAGTGCCTCAGTGTCCAGTAAACGAACCCCACAGTGCCGCACCGGTGCCCCAAGTGAGATACCACATTAAGTATCCTGAGCTTGAATTGATGAAGTAAGTTGTGATCTCGGTCTGAGCAACCTTGTCAGTACCTTGACCATGAAGGCAAGGGGACGAGGGTCCTTGGTGTTAAATAAATTCGTTCTTTATCTCTGATGTTCGTTGAGTCATCTACGAACCCCGCAGTGCCGCACCGGTGCCCCAAGTGCAGTGAGAATCCACCTTTAACGTCTAGTCGTTCGGCTGGTAGCATAAGTTAACATAGGAGCGAACTACCTCCCGGATGGTACCCTAACTAATACTTTTGAATGTCATCTATGAAATTTGTTGATTCTAACAGTAACATCTTCATATGATTTTTTTTACCATGGATCATAGTCGTACTGGGAAAAAGCGTGATGTGTGGATCGGCCTGACGGATAAAGACACTGAAGGCACGTTCGTGTGGGAGGACGGCACACCTTTTAATGTAACCGGCTACGCACCCTGGGCTGAAGGTGCACACGAACATAACAACGAGTAAGAAACAATTCATTAAACTAGCATAAGTGAGCATCTAAGCTTGACCCTCTCTCCCACGTGTTAAACGTTGCATCCTCACCTCACCTTACCGGTCCCTTAGCCTCACCGGTTGTAGGGACAGCAATGTCATCAACATAAGTTTTCCATCTTCGTCTATCTTTCTTTGGCCAATGATTTTAGCTGGTGTACTGTCCCTTTTTGTACCGGTACTTCTTTGGCTATTGCTCGTACTACTTGTCCCCCTGGTGAGAGAGCCTTTCAGCGCAATACTAGCTATAGGGTTGGTGGGAGCTCGGCGGACAAGTAACCTGTCGTGGGTAGCTTGACATGTCCCTTTTTCTTTCCTTCTTCTCTTGTATGTATGATGTATAAAATGAAAACAGTGAAAAAACGTCTTATTCCTCTTGTGAAGTTTTCTTGATTTCGTTATACCCAAATCAAAAACGGAACATTCAATTACTGTTCAATTGCTGGTTTCCAAGTCCACATACACATATAGACACAAATTCACACGCATCAATAAATGATACAATTTGTCACGGCACATTAATTCAAGCTTCATTCAGACAATGACTATGCGCGTTATATCTTCCAGGTTCCGGAACTGTGTGTTCATCAATAAGCGGAAAAACTGGCTGTGGTACGTTCAAAAATGCAGAGGACCCTGGGAGCTGTATGCGGGGCCAAATTCCTACATCTGCGCAAAGAACGCAGTCCCCGCAGCGCCCGATTGTTAAACACACAATTGATTCTGTCCATAGCTAACTTTGTACTATTGATTCGCATGTGTACTGGTCGCTGAATGCAGTTTTGTTAAAAACAGGGGCCAGGCCGGAATGTTTGCGGATATTAAAAATAAAAGTACTTAGGTCCCCTTTCCACTAGACGGCGATTTCGCTGCGTTTTACTGCGACCTAAATTGGATATGTGTAACCTTCGCTTCACACTGGGTATATCACATAAAACGTAAACTTGTGACAGACAAGACAACAAAGCACACAAAGAGTAAAAAAGATTCGTTATTTTCTATACAATTCGTTGATCGATACGTCAAATGCTAGGTCGAAGAGAGAGCGCGGCGAGGGAGCCGTCCCTAGTTGAAAGAGCCTATAAAAGGTCAGGTAGCTAAACATCTATCTTATTTTGCTCTAAGGTCATGTTGATATAAAAATATGGATGACATACACGTGCGCATTAAATAGGGTTTGAAACGAACCGTAAATCATACAAAGCGGCCAAAGGAGCCATAGATTGCAAAATAAAATATTGAAAAAGTCATAATAACGTCAAAGAATGCTAACGCTTATTTTAAGGTCAAAGAAGAAGGATACAAAATAAAATGAAAAAAATCGGCGTACCAGATTCTGTGTTTGGCGTAATTGTGCAACTTTCCTTATCAATTTTAGCCAACTTGTTTGTTTGTTTTTTTACCTGCACGCACGCATCAGTTTTAAGTCATCAGATTATGTCCTCATATAATCAAATCAACTTGGCCTAACGGAGTGGAATCTGGCAAACGGCTCCTGTCCACTTAGGTTACTCGGTTGCCTTAAGGCGGCCCAGGCTTGTAATAAGTAGTATGAATAATAACAATTCTGGAGGGCGCAAGGTAAAACATCAGATGTGCATCCGACTTTTTGATACATATAGTATTGCACAACCTTACATAGCAATCTTAGAGTGTATTACACTGTATCTTTTACAAGAATATTGCACTTAAACAAGATATATTGCACTTAAGCAAGATATATTGCACTTAAACAAGTTAAAAGTCATCTGCTAGAGAATAACCCAGATGGGGACTCCCACACAGGGGTGTTTCTCGCACAATATATTGCTTAGGACGAACACAAAGCGCATTGACCTAGACGTCGCTTTAGCTTTCTGACCTCTGCGTCCTTATTACGTACAGCTGCAGGGCATAGCGATCTCAGCTTTCTAGCATTATCACTATTGACCCACCCCCTACTGCCCACCTCTATAGTGACGACAGTTGTACTATAGTTACTATGTAGGTATATGTCTTCCTTCAAGTGTTCATACTTGGCCATTTTACTGTCTACTGCTGCTTGGGTATTTTGTTCAAAAGGAACAGTCAATTCAACAAGAGTCAAGTGATGCTGAGCTGAGTTTTGTATAGTAATGTCAGGTACAAGTGGTATAAGTAGAATGTCCGGGGGTATTGTGCTGTGCGTCCCTCCCTCAAGGTGTTCAGGACTCTGATCACACCGTATGGTAACCGGCGGATCAGACAGGGAGTACCATCCTTGTAGTGTGGTGACCAGTTCCTTAAGCACACTGTTGTGTCGCCATGTGTATCTGGCTGTCAGTGCCACAGGACAGGCATTGAGGACATGGCGAAGTGTCTGATGGCCTTGACATAGTGGGCATTTCGTTGAGAGCAGCTTTCCCCAGCGGGCTAAGTTGTCCCGTGTTGGTAACCAGTTCGTCATCCCGTTCAGCGCTAACTCGGACACTCGCACGTATTCAATGTACTGGCTCAAGTATACATGGACACAACATCATCAAATCCTGTGCTAGATCCTCATACACCCGACTTTATTCGCAACTCAAATGACCAAGTGAGGTCAAAATGGGCCTCAAATGATTTCTATAAAATGCCATTCCGAATAATTATCCATGATCTATGTTTAATCATTGTTTCAACCTTATAATCATAATCTATGCAAAAGAGCTGAAGGACCAAATTTTTTCTCACCAGTTTACACTTTACCATTGGGAGTTTGAGGTCTGTATCAAGTTTCATGTCGCATAACTCCGAGTGGCTTACGCTTAAGCTACCATAAGTAATAACTTATTACAAAATATTGTTAGGAAAAATTACAATGGATTAGAGTAATTTATCATTTTCTGGTGGCCGCGGCCATTAGATTCTAACGTGAATATGCTTTAAAAATGCACATTTTTAATAACCCTTTTCAGACCGGTTTTTTGGTCAATCTGGAACTGGGACATGGGTTGGTCGAGGTCCGCTTCTTCTAACTCCTGTAACTTTTAAATAACTTAACATATAACCATCACACTTTCAGAGAATGATGTATACATTATATTTGAAGAACACTTGTTTTATTACTTTGATAAAACCAATGTAGTTTTCTTGATCAATAATCATAATCTATACTAATCTTATGACTTCATTGGTCAAAGTCCAAAATTGTCACCCGCATTAGATAAACAAACACCATAACTTTGTCCTATTACATTTGTAAGACACAGTTCTAATGAAAAGTTTGTTAAACATATACATCATTCCCTAAATATTTCATGGTCATACAATAATTAGTTTAAGGGTGGATCTCAAAGCTTTGTTGAAAAAAACTGCACCATTTGCATGGGTCCATTTAGACCCAGCCGGACTCAACACCGCTTTTCCTTTGTAACTTTTACAATGTTGTGCCAATTTCCGTACCAAAAAAAAACTATGGGAGCGTGTAGCAGAAATTTGCTGACAAAGTCACGAAATGAATTTTGTATCAAATCTAAAATATTTCAGTGGCGCTTCCAAACTTACGCCTTGGGCCAAACGCTGGATCGGACGCCACTCGCGATCGGGTGTTTGGTGGTTAAGTTTTTATGTCAAGACTTAAAGATAAAGTACATCCAACTTACAGCAAAGGTATTTCAAATATTGTTAGACTTAAGAACAGTGGTTTGATTGAAATCTTTTGTAAAGATTACTAAAGCTTGCTGTGAAATGTTAGAGGATTAGAATACTACTAATAGTACTTCGATACTACTACAATAAATGCTACTGTACTCAGAGAATGACATTTAATTGCCATGCAGTTGCAGAATGAGTAACATCCGTTTTACTTATTTTGTGTATTTAAAGTGGATATTATACTGGGCAGTGCCTGCTTGTGGCTGGAAAAATTACGAAACATTGTTAACCTTGGGACTTTCGACAAATTCTCTGTTGCGGTCAATCTGATATGCGACACGTTTATGAAGCCCATGTGAGCAGGTTCAATGAAATCGTAATCAAAACATTTAAAGTGCACTAAAAGGAATAAGCAAGGATTGAATATTTTGTACTTATTTATTCTAAACGTTATATAAGATATATTAGAACTTGAATGGCTTTATTTTTTTACCCTTACCTGTTTCGTAATGACCTGAATGCCATTGTGTATTTTCTTTGCAATTCGCAATTATATGTAACAATTTTTTCCAATGCCCACCATTACAGTGAATTTAACTTGACGTACTATAAGTGTTTCTGTTTCTGCGGCGATGGCTTGCCAGAACTTATTTATTGACAAAAGACGTGCCCTAGGCAGCCGTTAATATGCGCTGCTATCATTTACCAGAAACTTGATGGTAAACATTTCTGTAGTCGTTTTTCATCTTCTGGCAAAAATATCATTTAGAGGTCATCAGACCAAAAACGGTTTTCGTTGTTGAAGACAAACTAAGTTGGTAAATTGTTTAGTCTTCCGATCCGTGGCGTAACTGAACAACATCTTGACAAGGATGCTATGATGGAATACATGATTTTGCTTGCCCTTTTTATGTCTGAACTTTTACCAGTTTTACACTGACAAGATGGAATCGTATCACCTTCGTCTTATGTCTATGTAGCTGACGTTCTGCTAATCTAGCTGCATGAAATCAATTTAGTTGATGGCATTTTAGATTTTTGAAGAACCTTTTTTAAGATTAAATTTCTTTCAGATGTCAGTTGAAACGTTTTCCTCAATTCAGCAAGTAGTAAAGTAAAAAGAATGCCAGTTTGTAGAAAGTATTACATAAGTAGGCATGTAAATTTTGTGTGTAATGCTTATTGTATGATGACCAGGAA
>NC_049995.1:365673-367187 GCF_000003815.2 Branchiostoma floridae | reverse complement strand
CAGCAATAAGTCTCATGTATATGCGTAGTCTGGTCTCTTTCTCTTTTCTACAAATTTGCAAATTCTGCTGGTTAGTCTACGCTTTACTGATTCGCCTGGCACACCTTGAACTGAACTGAACTATTCACA
This sequence comes from Branchiostoma floridae, assembly GCF_000003815.2. Lineage (NCBI taxonomy): Eukaryota > Metazoa > Chordata > Leptocardii > Amphioxiformes > Branchiostomatidae > Branchiostoma > Branchiostoma floridae. Next base: position 367,058 of record NC_049995.1, on the reverse strand, counting down.
TCTAAAAGGAATAAGCAATAAAAAGAAAACTAAGACATCATTTTCTGTTGGTCCAGATTAAGCCATGCCGGCAAAGCCAGTATTCAGCCAACCAGATCGGCCATACAGCTATGACGTCATCTTACCACCAGATCCGAGCTGAGTGTTCAAGGTTCCGGTCCGGAGTTCAAATCTATTAATGAACAAATAGATAATCCTGGGAAAAAGAAATTCTCCATAGATACATTGAATACTTGAATATTGCTGACATTTAGAAGTACGGTTTTGTCTTTCAGGTGATCAACATACTGCGCATGCTTCGGTTGACGTGTACTTGGAATCCAGACGCTAATTAGGCATCTGCGAGGCGCATGCGCGCTTTCGTTCACCCAGTCGTGAGAAGTACACCACGCCTGTCTGCTACCTCAGTCTGAAACAGGTACAGAGTTGCAATTATTACGGTCACCGATTAACTGTAAATTCTGACCGAGGAAGAAGAAACTTAACGTAGAAGGCTGAAGGCATGTTCCTTTCCTTTATTTTCGTACTTGTTTTAAAAAAAAACAAGTAATATGCGGAGCGGAATTTAAGTAAGTCGACATCACGGCTGCTAATTAGTCTACTGTTATTGTTGTTAGAAGCTATGTAACAGTTGCTTTCACGAAACCCCATTGTACAGTTGTAATTCACTTGGCCTAACAGTCTAGGGATACAAAATGCTGTAAAATATAAAAATTTCCGGGGGGAGGGGGTAGCTTTAGGGCGGTGTCGGAACCTTTCAGCTAAACACTTAAATAATCAGCACACAGTGCGTGTGATGTGTGGTCTAAATCCAGACGCAAATGAAGACGTCCAAGCATGTTTTCCTACCCTCACTCAGTGACAGTGACGAAGGATAGTGGATTCTATCCGAAACGTCTGACCGTTTCAAAACCATATCCAGTTGCTTGAGTAACTATTTTTGGCGTATCTTATTACCTGGATGTCTAACCTACATCGACGTATACATAGATAGATATGGCAACTGTAATTGCCTTTGCTAGGTAGTGTGAATCAAGTATAGGGCCTGCAGTTGCTCTGTTGATGACTAGCAATGCATTTTGGAGATTGAAAATATTTGAAAATGAAAGATTAGTCTACTTTTGAGTGAAAGTGTGTGTCATTGGTCTCCAAGGATAAGTTCCAAAACGTCGCCAGGAAAATCTTCGAAAGGAAAGCAGTTGAAGACAGGTTAATTTTTTATTTCATTTTATGTTGGTCTTTTATAATTGTAACTAAACAAAATAATTGTCGGCCTGCCTTTGAGCAAGCCGATATTACTTATTGCATAAGAGCAGCCACTGATTATTTTCTGTTATTGTGAGCCAAAGGAAAAAAAAATTTTGATTGAGATCTTGTGATAGCAG
>NC_049995.1:352225-365573 GCF_000003815.2 Branchiostoma floridae | reverse complement strand
TGGTTTACTTGATATAGCAGCCGATGTTAAAGACATAAGTGCATTATTTAAAAGCAAGGATAGGCGGTGTCAGATAATTGAAACATTTGTTAGCATGAAAGAAAATAGCAACCTATTCACAGCGCATGCTCTGACTGACGTCTGCTCGGATCCAGACAATATTGATTAATCTGCTCAGGCGCATGCGCGCTCCCGTTCGCTCACTTGTGAAAAGTACAAGTGAGCCTATCTTCTACCTCGGTCTGAATAAGGTACAGGTAGGGCAATTATTACAGTAGCTCGGTAGATGATATATAAATAAGAGAAAATGAACAGAGAAAGAGCTTCTAAAATGCAGATTGGATTTTCAATAACCGTTTCATGCTGCTTTCAACTGCTAATTAATAGCAGAATATACCGGGCGAGCTTTGAGCAAGCCGACATTGTAGCGACAAATAACTTTTTGTTATGGTCTCCTGAATCACGTTAAACAGTTTCTCGTGCTACTAGTTTTCTAAACGTGGATACTCGAGTTACGAGAGCGCGGTGAGAAAAATTAAGCTTTTGGAAGGAAAGTAATTCAAATAGTCCCTCTGTATAGGTGTAGTTTACTTGTATGATGGGGCATTTTATTCGTGCGGAGCAATGAAATTCTGTATAAGACACCGAATAACACGTCTTGCTGACAACCTACTCTTGATATGTAAAGCCTATATATAGCCGCCTAGGCTTAATACATTTTTTGCAAACAATTATAAAGTATGGATAGGTAGTGTCATTTTTCAAACATATCGTTACCGCATTAATCTAGAGAAACCTGCAAAGTACACATGTCATGGCCTGGTCAAAACCCAGGCGCTAATACTTCTTTCACATCGGGCACATTTTTATCGGAGAACTCGTCAGCGATCTCTTAATTCCATTCTCAGCAGTTATACGGCTGGTGCCTTCTCTATCGATATAACATACATTCTCATAATTCCACCAGGTGTCATTTTACCGCCACCTAAAAAACGTTGTTATAGAGGCCTTCTCAAGATTCTCTTCAACACGTAATATCTGAATTGTATTACATTTAAGATATTTAACATTCAGTGTTCAAGACAATCTTGGGAATACCTCTATACTAACGTTTTTTTTAGGTGGCGGTATAATGACATTATGATAGTCGATGTTATATCAGTTCCCGAGTTTTACAATTCTTCGCTGACTTTTTGGAGGTCGGCTGATGTTCGCTGTTCTTAGCATCATGGACTTGTTGCTGGCGATACTTGAGGTCCAAGTATAGTCTACATGTAGGGCGTGTATAGGCATACGTCCAGCGCCCAACCCATGTCTGCTTGCAAAATTAATGTTAACTTTCTTTGAAAAAGGAGGTTACCTCCGTGCTTTAAAGAAGCGCGCAATTAGGACATTGTGGCTCTGTTAGTAGCATGTGAGCTGGGTTTATCACACAATAACGATTCAATCACCAGTTCTTTTATGCCCTTTCGCTTAATTGATTGTTTAAATAAAATTAAATCTCTAGAACTAAATTTTTAGATAAAAAATAGAAATTTTCTTTCGGACGTTTCGAGTGACATCCATCACTCTTCTTCAGTGTGAGAAAAATTACCCAGCAGAGCAATACAGGTTCATCTGACTAAAAAAGTTTGGTTGGACATGTCAATTCACTAATTTTCAAGGATCGTATGAAACGTCACTCAAATGTAAAGCATGTTCGTTCGCACGAGTTGATCTAAAACACCACCTTAACCCTATTCAGACCGGGCTTTTGTGGTCATCCCTGGACGGGGGGGGGGGGGTGGCTTTTGAGGCCCTCCACTTCTAAGTCCTCTAACTCTATCACGACGTGCCTTAGGGCCACCAAATTTTCAGGACATGATGTCGACATAATATCTGACAAGTTTTTGACGTTTAACGTTACGTTGACGTAAGATGACGTAATTATGACGTCATCAATTTGATTATTCTGGCCGGACCCATGAAAAAAGGGTTTTCTCAGAAAAATTCAAGTTATGCTACGAAAATGTAACAAGTGCAGATAACAGAATGATAATGTTTATTACGACTTGCGTTGCCAATAGCAACATCAATGACGTCAAAATGACGTCATAAAATGACGTCATGCACATCTAAGATATGAGTTGGGCTCCGCCATATAATATCCACCACCTTGAATTTTTAAAACTACTTTTTTTGCAACAAATAATCACAAAGGACAATGGAAATAGACTAAATTCATTCATTTAGATGGTTTTTGATGAAAAAAATTTCAGGTAGTTACAAATTTTATGGGATAATTAGCTTGTTATTCTTGATCTGGCCATTCGGTCCGCCATCTCGGATTTTGGGCTGATGACGTCATCAAATTAGCATAATTTATGCATATATAATTATGAAAGATATGCTAAATAATATAAGATTTTATTTATGTAACAAAATAGCAGCAATATAGCAAATAAATGTGAAAAATACATTGTTATAACCAAAAATAGTGATTTTTGGCAAAACTGCCTGTCAACAAACGGTTGCCATGGCAACACGAAAAAATGGAAAAATTTTCAAACTTCGTCAAATTTTTGCCAACAATATTTTAAGAAAACTCACTAATTTTGGTTGCTCTAGCAAAAGCCGTTCTGGCGTTATAGGACATCAAAGTTGGCGCAGGCCTCAAAAGCCTCCCCCCCCCCGGTCTGAATAGGGTTAAAGCAAGTCCTTGCTTAAACCGGAAGGGAATAGAGAACTTCGCGTAGAACTTTCCAGTACATGGGACCCCTCTTTGCATCACAAAGGACAATGACTGTTCCTGTGGTATTGCCTTAACTTTAAGTTCGCTTTTTTATCGTTGATAATACAGGTACGATCAGGAGAGGAGTTTGCTGAATTGTCAGGAAGGATACCTCGGAAGGAGGATTGTTGCAAAGAGGTTGGTGCTGTTATATTGGTGCTTGTTGTTACTGTTCATTTACAAACATGAAAATATGTCGGCCTGACCTTGAGCAAGCCGACATCACTTATTGGCATAAAAACAGCGCCAAGTAATCGCCTGCTATTGGGCGCAGAAGTAATTCTATACCTACGTTGCGTTTGTCGCTAAAGGTCACTCTCCCTACACCTGCGTCAAGCTTGCGTCACTGTGGGGTTCGTTTATTGCGTCATTGTTTTGTTGTTTTCTTCGATATTTTATAATTTAGATATTGCGTAATACGTAAAAGTATGTCTTAAAAGACGACAAAATACACAAAAAAATCAGAAAATTCGTTCTCTATCTCGGAAATTCGTTGAGTATCTTTCGAAGAACGCAGTGACGCAAGCTTGGCGCAAGTGCAGTGAGGGTGCACCTTAAGGGCGTAGCATTTCGGATAAAAGAAGGAAATACAGTCCCGTTTGCACGTCAAACGTATGAAATTGCAACCGCAGCCTATGAAATATCGTACACCTTGCTATAAATTGGCGGCATCATTTTCTTGTCGCTGAAGAATTGAGTTCCTTACGAAATCTTAGAACAACCGAATTTCTTTTTAAGTCCCTCTCAAGTTTTGCATATTGTTTTGCATATTGCTTGTTTGAAGACCTTTCTTTCTACTATAATTGTCGGCGCACAATCCGTCTTCTCCCGTCAACAAAGCTTTGAGTGAGCGCCACCATTTTGAATCCCGATTTTAATCATGTGGACTATTGACTGGTTCGCTATAATTAGACTGCATTTTAATTAGATTCGTACGTTTTTCAATAGTGATTTGGCCTTTTTAAGGAAATTTAAGCAAATTCTTATGATCCCAAAATTGAATCACTTCATCTAGTCATCATAACCCTATCTAGACCGGGCTTTTTTAGGCGAGTACTGGAGAGGAACCCATTCAGACCCCCCCCCCCTCTTGTAATTTTAGAACGGCTCGATGCAAGACCATAAATTTGCAGGTAGTAAAGTACTACTTAAATGTTTTTAGACATCGCAAATTGAGATATCGCAAATTGTGGTGAAGATTTTTATGAGCAACTGAATTTAAAGATGACCACACACGTAGAATCTTGTCAGGATATAAGTTCCTCTAAATCCGACCATTTTAAAACTATTCTAGGAAGCTGAAATTTCACCAGTATAATAACAAATTTCTCTACAGATTATACATGTCAAATTTTATGTTTGAACTCTCATGGTTCATCTTTTACAGCCACTAGAATTGAGCGAGTTTTTCTATTACAGTTTTTTTCAATGGCCAAATACGTAATTTGTTACAGAAAGGGAATACATGCATCTTTAAAGTTAACAAAAATAAGTCTCTTCTTGATATAAAGTCTGAGAAGATTCCTGTTGTCCATGGCAACCGCATCGACGTTCAAATGGCAGCATGCAGGAAATGATGTCATAATTTGGAATCCGCCATTTTGGTTGACAATCTTGAATTTATTTTAAATAAACTTTGGGACTTTAGGTCCCCTCTCTCGGTCTAGATAGGGTTAAAGTAGTAATGACCTCGCAAAAAATACTTAGATTTATGTGATCACTGGGCTTATTTTACGTTTTTATTTATTTATTTATTTGCATCTGGCATACGGCCCATAAAAGCAGACACAGTATAAAGATTAAAAAAACTACACCTTCAAATAGTTAACTGTTATTTACATAGTATCGCCAGAAGGTGCTATGGCGAAAGCCGTCCGAGTGTACAAGCAATTGGATTATGTCATTGTCAGACGACAGCAAGCGTGTAACAAATGCATGGGTGACCTTGCGGCGCCTTGCGTTAAACATGTCGGTCCAATTGTTTACAAACAAACAACTTGTGCTTGTATGCCTGCCGACCGAAAAGAGCCGTTTCAATACGCTGTGGTACGCCACTCGTAGTAACAATGATAATGATGCTTTCTAAAAGTTTTTGCCTAGGAGGTGTTTGATAATTTTTATGGCTATAACTTAGAAGCAATTGCGTCACCTTAGCGATATTTATAATTATAATTATACTTACAGTTAAATTGTTAATAGTTATCAGAATACTGAAGAAAATTATGTTAAGGTGTTATTTTTAGATTTTGAATGTAAAACATTTTAGTATCCAGGATTGCAAAGCTACTGGTCTTATCTTAGTCGCTTAGAGCCCTGAAAACTTTGAAAATGTGACGTGACTGAACTAAACAATTTGACTCCTCTTGATGTATAGATCATGGCAAACAAGCTGAAGACACTGGTTCTTCTACTCCTGGTTTTTGATGGAAGGCACTCTTGGTTTATCCTTCCGGAGCCGGAGAGACGAGAAGTTCGGACAGATCTCTGCGATGAAAACTGTGCCTTGCATGACTGTAGATGTAACGAGAGAGGACTTCGTGTTGTCCCTCAGAATCTGCCTACGACAGTCATAGAGTTACGTTTGCACAACAATTTTATCACAAGTTTGACTCAGTTTGACTTCTCAAATTATATGTATCTGAAAATTTTGCAATTACAATACAATCAGATTTCCTCTCTCGCGGAGCAAGCATTCTCAAGTCTGGCTCAGCTCGAATATTTGGATCTTTCGCATAACATGTTATCTTACATTCAGCCTGGTACATTTCGGGGTCTTACACTCCAAAATATTATCCTTGACAACAACAAGATAACTAAAATCGCCCCCGTAACATTCTCAAATCTACTGAACCTCGGGCAATTGTCTTTATCTTTTAACATGCTAACCGACATCCAACCATTTACATTCACAAATCTACCAAATCTATCCCTGTTTATAATTAGCAACAACCGAATAACTGACATCAAGTATGGCACGTTTTTAGATTTACCAGATCTCAGGTCTTTGTTGCTGATTTCTAATCAAATACGTGTAGTTCAACTTGGGGCATTCTCTAACCTACCAAAAGTCGCAGTTATACGGCTACAAGACAACCTCCTAACAAGCATTCACCCAGGTACATTTTCAAATGTCCCAAACCTTCGCGAAGTGGTACTGTCGGGAAACCCCTGGAACTGTGACTGTGAAATGGCAGAAATCAAGAAAACTTTAACTGAGTCACATCCTTCCTACCCTGCCCCTATAGCATTCAAGTCCCAAATCATTTGCAAACAACCAAGTAACCATGAAGGAAAACATCTTGATGTTATTCCTGAAAATCTAATCTGTGAAAAACCAAAGATTGTAAGATTTGAAAACAAGAAAGGCGGCCCGCTTTTGCATGGAGAAACTCTCCATTTGGTCTGTGAAGCTTCAGGCTTACCTGAACCAGATATCACAATCAACCTTCCATCTGGGCATACTCCTGATCCTACGTTTACTCTTAAGCCAGGAGGGAGAAATATTATTACCGTGACTAAATCAGGTGTTACTGCGGTAGATGCTGGTCAGTACATCTGTATTGCAACCAACGCAGGTGGCTGTACATCTAGCAAACTGTATGTTGATGCTTTACCTGAAAAACCGAAGATTGTGAGATTTGAAAACCAAAAAAGCGGCGCACTGGTGCAGGGAGAAACCCTCCATTTAATCTGTGAAGCTTCAGGCTTACCTAAACCAGATATCACAATCACCCTTCCATCTGGGCATACTCCTACGCTTACTGCTAAGCCAGGAGGTAGAAATATTGTTACCATGACCAAATCAGATGTTACTGCAGTAGATGCTGGTCAGTACATCTGCATTGCTACCAACGCAGGCGGCTCTACATCTGACAAACTGTATGTTCAGGTTGAAACCCCCACATCGGCTATGCCAGGCGTATCCACTTGCACAACGGATATATCTAAAGTCACAACTCCAACAGCAACCACACAGGCTGGTACTACGACGTTAAGAAAACCAACGATTATGAGGTTTAAGATTAACCATAACACAGAAGTACATGGGGAGACCCCATATTTGGTCTGTGAAGCTTCAGGTATACTTCCTCCAAATATCATCGTCACTCTCCCATCTGGACTGAATGCAACTAGTGGGAGTGTGATGATGGGAGTGAATGGTACCGTCACCATAACTAACGTCAGTGCAGCAGATGTCGGTCTGTACACCTGCATTGCGTCAAGTCCTGTCGGCTCGGCGTTTGCCACAGTGTTGATCGATACCCAAACCTACGCGTCTGTTTTACCCACTTTTACTACTTATCATCCAGTGTCTAAAGCACCACCAATCGGTAACACCCTACCATTTGTTTCGCCCCCTTTTAATGTTCCACATCCAGTGTCAACAGCTCACCCGTTCAGCAATTCAGAAATCCGCCCCTCAGACTTGCTATTCGTTGTTGGTTTGGGTACATTTTTCGGAGTTTTGTTGATCTCTGGTCTTTTAATTGCACTTTGGTGGAAACAAAAGCCCCCAAATGACCCTGTTTACTTAGCACCGACTATTTACCTTCCCAATACAGACGGCATGGTAAACAGTTCTAACAATGACTCAGGCACTGCAGGTCCAAACGAAGAACTAAACATGCCTGAAAATGTATATGAGAACCCAGACTCTGACATGGACATTACTTCCTGTGAGGCAACCAGTGGTAACGATGGCCCTGAAGACCAATTCCTTCATACTGGGGGTCCAAATCTGAAATCACGTTTGGCACCCGATTCCAAGTTAGTCCACAATGCCTTGACAGTCCATGAACTAGTAAACGTCGTGTATGGGAAGGATGTACATGAGAACCCAGACTCTGCCATGGGCATTAAATCCTGTGTGGCAGCCGGTGGTAACGATGACCCTGGAGACCAATTCGATGCTGGAGGTCCAAAACTGAAATCGGGTTTGCCCCCTAAGTCCAAATTGGTCCACAATCCGTTGACAGTCCATGAACTAGTAAACGTCGTGTATGGGAAGGATGTATGTGAGGCTGGGCATAAAGAGGAAGCGTTAGCTGCTACCTCTCATTCCATTAATGGGGGAAACGAAAAAGAAGTCACTGAAGGAGAAGAATATGCTACCCCTCATTACGATGATAAGAGTGTCTTTGATAAGAAGTCATCAGTAGGGGGTACCTCTCGTGTCATCTATGATAGTAACAATGGGCAAGAATCAGGTTTAAATGCCTCTGCGCAGGCTGTTTATGACAATGAAGAGAGCTGTGCAGTTTCTGTTGCATCTCTATCCATTTACAAAATGACAAGAAGAAACATTAAGCTCCGAATTGTCGAAAAGTTTATGCAAATGACGATCAGAAAACTGCAGTTTCTGTTCCCAGATTTATGTATGAGAATGATGAATAAGGACAAACCTACCATTGGAAGCTAAAATGGTACTCCCGAATTTTGAGTGAGTATCATAATGTGAACAAGTACAACCCTTTGAAAACATGAAAATGTACCTGAAAACATATCAATAAAAATGAAAAATTCCACATATTTGACACAAATTAAACTCAAATATCCCAAAGACCCTAACATAAACAAAAGGCTCCAATTGTTGACAGTGAATGAAATATTAGAAACATCATTAGATTCAGATTCAGCTTTATCGGTTCTTGGCATGGCAAATGACATTATAAATGTCACATGAAATGTGCCAAAGAATTACATTTCATAAAATCTTAAAAGTTGTTACAATTCACAAACATACATAATCACATTTAGTTTAAAAACCTAGATACACGATTAAATATAGCAGTGGCGGAGAGACAAAGTGAACACAACTATGTCAGCAACAATAACGTTCGTAGAATTTAAGAACAAAGTAACTGCATGTATATTCTGTACAAACGCAGTACTAGTGACCTATCGCCACAGAATCACCATCTTGATAGAGCAATTTTATTGCTCTAGGAACAAAGAAGAGTTCATGTCTCTTGGTCTTACTCTTTGTCAATACCCGGTAGCGTTTTATCATTACATGTATTATGCATTTTCTTAACACTATCCAGACTGGGGGGGGGGGGGCTAAAAGTGCCCGCGCCAACTTTGACCTCCTATATCTCCCAAACGGCTGGTGCTAGAACAACCAAACTTGGTGAGTTTTCCTAAAATATTGTTGGCAACAATTTAAAACAAATTAGGTAAGTTTATGATTTTTTGTGGCATGGGAACGGGTTTCTGAAAGGCAAATTTTACAAAAATCACTAATTTTGGTTTAAACAATGGGATTTTAAGATTTTCCTTCTAAACTAAACTTCTTTTCATATATCTTTAATATCTAACACATCTTAGTTGAACATTTATAATTAAATATTCATAAATTATGCTAATGAGATGACTTAATTGGCCAAAATCCAAGATGGCCGACAATATCATGATTTAAAGTACTACAAGCTTATTTTCACTCAGATTTCATCACTACGTGGTATTTTCTTACAGAAAACATTCATATGAATGTTTTTAATCCATTTCCATGGGGTTTTAGCGTTATATGTTGAAAAAATGTATCTTGAAAAATTTAAGGTTGATAATCCAAGATGGCGGATAGCTAAACTACAGATGACGTCCTTCTATGACGTCATTTTGACGTCCTTCCGTCGGCTTTTGACAACAGAAGTCTAATAACACTCAAATAATAATAAGAAACCATTATTAGTAACTTTTTGAGTGAGATATCTAGGTATTATGGGAATTGCCCGTTTTAGCCGAAAATATCAATTAATGACGTCATAATTACGTCATATTACGTCATAATGATATAAAAATTTTGCGAATTATAAAACTCGATAAGTACAACTTTCCCTGCAAATTTGGTGCTCGTACAGTAAGCCGTTTTGAAAATACAAAGGGGGAGGGCCCGAAAAGCCCAGTCTGGATAGGGTTAAAGAGTTCAAGTCCTTACCCTGGATTACATCTAGAGTACGTGCTCCCATCGTAACATGTACGGTTTGGGGTATAACTAAACCCCATAACTACCCACAGTCATAAAAAAACCTGGAATGTCTCAGGAACAATGGCCTTCCCGATTTGACATATTTTCCTGTAATCTTTTCAATATATTTAATATCAGCAAACCACGGAGAATGACCCAAAAACTGTAAAAGAAAGTTACATAATCCAACGGAGATTGCAATTTAGACAAGATCCGTCGTTCTCGTGCGCAGTACTTTTCAATTGGCATTTAATACGTAACGTTAGTACTACACAACATGCATATGACCCGAGTGCAAACGCAAGCTGTTAGCAGACATGTACAGTAACAGACTACACCTTAACGCAACCAGCATTAGCGATATAAAGTAATTCGAACCAAAAACATGTTCTAGTTGGGATCGATTGTGAATTATTCACAAGTTTCCACAGCAAAGCGAGCTACCAGGTCGTTTTCCTTAGTACGTACCTTGCATCAGAAAAAAAAAAACTCTTACTTGTAGAAACAAAACATGATTGAGATTAACGCTCGCGATGTGTCATTGGCCGCAAAATGTCGAATTATCATATTGGCATTTAATATGTAACGTTAGTATTACACAACATTCATATGACCCGAGTGCAAACGCCAGCTGTTAGCAGACATATGCAGTAGCAGACTACACCTTAACGCAACCAGCATTAGCGATATAAAGTAATTCGAACCAAAAACATGTTCTAGTTGGGATCGATTGTGAATTATTCACAAGTTTCCACAACAAAGCGAGCTACCAGGTCGTTTTCCTTAGTACGTACCTTGCATCAGAAAAAAAACAAAACATGTTTAAGATTAACGCTCGCTATGTGTCAAAGGCCACAAAATGTCAAATTATGTCAAAGATTTCCCTGCAATCCGGAAATTAGTGCATTGTAACTTGGACGCGAATTTGTAGTAGAGTATGAAAGGCAGAGAACTACATTTCTTTAAGAAAAAATATAAATTATGCCTTATATGCTCTGTAGGAAATCAGAGAGTTTGTTGAAAGTTGTCTGCATGTGTAAAAGAGAGATAAAATCGAAATATCTATAAACGTGCTAGTCGAACAACCTATAAAGTTGGACATGGAACTGTTATCCGTATCTCACACTTAGCGCGACCAAGTTAAAGTTTAGTCCTCAATTTATAATAACGTACACTATAGAATTCAATATATGCCACAGACCTATTATAGGCCCAGTTAGATATAACAAAACAAGGAATTAAAATCTTGCTACATATAGCGAAGATTCACTAACAGACAACATAAAGACCCTTGTCCTGCGGGCCCAGTTATATAACCGGATGCACATGCTGTGCCTGTGTGCGGGTCCGGTTATTTAACCGGTTGGGGGTATTCCCCACAGGAACATTTGTGGCTTCTGTGTGGTAACCAGGAACAGCTGGGAAGAAGATGGGGGCTGCATGAATGGGGTCAAGGGTCAATATCCTGGTTGCGCAATCAATCCCAGAGCTCTTTGCGGGCATAAATTATGTTAATGAGCCAAGATGGCCGACTGTCGTCTGCAGATATGTTTTTTTCATGTTTTTTTCGTGTTTTGGGGCATAAATGCTTAGTTTAGTCGCTAAAATGTCAAAGTTAACTTGGTAACAAGTGCATAAGGAGCCTTTCCCCACTGATTCTGAGGCAGAACATCCAATTTTGGGCAAGAATGGTGAAGAAATGCTGCCGAATATGAGAAAAGAAGATATGCACATGAACTTTACCATTTTTATGGAAAATTACCCCCCACGCAACAGGAAACGAATTAGGACAGTCTGTTAAGCTGCAAATTCGACCTTGGTTACTTTTGTGGAGGTCATTGAGTACCTTGATGTGGCAAATAATTAGTGACAGATGGAGCTGATCATATGTTACATTATCCTATTGAACAGCCTTTTCAGCACCCAGGACAATACCTAGCCATAAACTCACCTGCAGTGATACCTGGGTAATTTTTTTTGCTGCATGTGTGGCTCTGATGTTGTCAGTATGTCATAGGAATGTTGTAGTGTTGATACTAAGATTATTTATGAAATTCAGGTATTATTAATACAAAAGTTTATGAAAATAACTTGTTTTATTGATTTATTACCCTTGCATATCATTTTTATGACTCAGGGTCAAACTTTGAAGACATTACTTAAAAGTAGAGACTCTCAGCTTTCTATTGATGTATAACATTATAGGGTTACTTAAATGCAAAGTAAGTAAAAAATAGCAAAGTAAAAGCATTTCCCATACTTTGAAGAGAATCAAAAATGCCCAGCACAGGGAGGGTATATGGGTAAAAAATTGCCAGCAGGACAAGGGAAGACTTAAAAAAAAACCTGCACGTTTTGCGTGGGTCCATTTAGACCCACCCAGTCGGACTCATTGCCGCTTTCCCTTTTTAAATTTTACAATGTTGTGTCAAATTAGTAATAAAAAACGTAGGAGATCGTGTAGCAGAAATTTGCTGACAAAGTCACGAAAGAAATTTTGTAGCAGATCTAAAATATTTCAGTGGTGCTTCAAAATTTACGCCTTGGGCCAAACGCTGGACCCCACTCGCCATCGGATGTTTGGTGGTTAAGCTTTTATGTCAAGACTTAAAGATAAAGTACAACCAACTTACAGCAAAGGTATTTTGAATTTTGTTAGACTTAAGAACTGTTTTTTGCTTGAAATATTCTGTAAAGATGACTAAAGCTTCTTTGTGAAATGTTAAGAGGATACGAGTACTACTAAGAGTACTTCGATACTACTACAGTAAATGCTACTGTACTCAGAGAATGACATTTAATTGCCATACAATTGCAGAATGAGTAACATCCGTTTTACTGCCTTGTGTATTTAAAGTGGATATTATACTGGGTAGTGCCTTCTTGTGGCTGAAAAAAAAATTGTTAACGTTGGGACTTCCGATAAATTCTCTCTTGCGGTCATTCTGATATGCGGCACAGTTATGAAGCCCATGTGAGCAGGCTCAATGAAATCGTAATCAAATTATTATAAGTGCACTAAAAAGGAAAAAGTAAGGATTGAATATTTTGTACTTTTTTATTCTAAACGCTATATAAGATATATTAGAAATTGAATGACGTGATTTTTTTTACCCTTACCTGCTTCGTAATGACTTGCATGCCATATTGTATTTTCTTTTCAATTCGCAATTTTATGTAACAATTTTTTTTCCAATTGAGTAACCATTTTAAGAAATTATTATTGACGTACTATAAGTGTTTCTGCTTCTGCTTTCTGTCTGAGCGACAAAAATGTAATAGGTATGAATGCAAAAGCTATACCCACAGACAACAAACATTTCTCACAGAAGTACAAATGTACGAACGTGCACACACGTACACATATATATCTACACACACATACACACATACTTACAGGAAAAAAAAAACATAATTTTACAGAACAACACTATAGGTTTTCGTTGTTCGTTTTTCTTTTCCTAGTATACTATTAGACAAATAAACTAGAGTTCGGGGACCTCATACCTCCATGAAATATTTATTGTTTTTTTGTGGATGGTATGTATGTTTATAGTCGGTTGTATTTGAGAGTAATGGTTATATAATATAAATGTTATGGGAAAGTAGTG
>NC_049995.1:346300-351782 GCF_000003815.2 Branchiostoma floridae | reverse complement strand
GCCCAAAACAGTTTTCTTTGACAAGACAAACTAAGTTTATACATGGTAAGCTTCCGTGGGCGTAACTGAACAATCTGCCAAGGATGCTTGATGGGAATACATGATTTAGCTTGCCCTTTTATGTCTGAACTTTTACCATTTCTACACTGACAAGATGGAATCGTATCACCTTCGTCTTATGTCTATGTAGCTGACGTTCTGCTAATCTAGCTGCATGAAATCAATTCAGTTGATGGCATTTTAGATTTTTGAAGAAACATTTTCAAAATTAAATTTCTTTCAGATGTCAGTTGAAACGTTGTCCTCAAATTCAGCAAGTAGTAAAATAAAAAGGATGCGAGTTTTATAGAAGGTATTACAAAAGTAGGCATGTAAATTTGTGTTGTAATGTATATTGTATGATGATCAGGATAAAGACTCGAATATGAGGCTAGTTAATGTTTTTTTTAATATAATCGTTATAACAAAGGGATTTTTGTGTCTACTTTCCCTGCAGTATATATAATCCCGTCCTACTTAGAAAAAATATCTTCTTTTCTCACATTGAAGATTTTCGAAGATGCCATCAATAAAATTGACTTTCTGTAGCTTCACAGCCACCGAAAAGACCAAAGCTTCAGCAATAAGTCTCATGTATTTGCGTAGTCTTGTCTCTTTCTGTTTTCTACAAAGTTGCGATTTCTGCTGGTTAGTCTACGCTTTACTGATTCCCCTGGCACACCTTGAACTGAACTGAAATATTCACATCTAAAAGGAATGAGCAATAAAAAGAAAACTAAGACATCATTTTCTGTTGGTCCAGATTAAGCCATGCCGGCAAAGCCAGTATTCAGCCGACCAGATCGGCCATACAGCTATGACGTCATCTTACCACCAGATCCGAGCTGAGTGTTCAAGGTTCCGGGCCGGAGTTCAAATCTATTAATGAACAAATAGATAATCCTGGGAAAAAGAAATTCTCCATAAATACATCGAATACCTGAATATTGCTGACATTTAGAAGTACGGTTTTCTCTTTTAAGTGGTCAACATACTGCGCATGCTCCGGTTGACGTCTACTTGGAATCCAGACGCTAATTATGCATCTGCGAGGCGCATGCGCGCTTTCGTTCACCCAGTCGTGAGAAGTACACCACGCCTGTCTACTACCTCAGTCTGAAACAGGTACAGAGTTGCAATTATTACGGTGACCAAATAACTATAAATGCTGAACCAGGAAGAAGAAACTTTCGCCGTAGAAGGCTGAAGGCATGTTCCTTTCCTTTATTTTCGTACTTGTTTAAAAAACAACAAGTAATATGCAGAGCAGAATTTAAGTAAGTCGACAACACAGCTGCTAATTAGTCTACTGTTATTGTTCTTAGAAGCTAGCCATGTAACAGTTGCTTTCACGAAACCCCATTGTACATGTGTAATTCGCTTGGCCTAGCAGTCTAGGGATAAAAAATGCTGTAAAATATAAAAATGTCCCGGGGGGGGGTAGCTATAGGGTGGTTTTCAGCTTTCAGCTAAACACTTATATCATCAGCACACAGCGCGAGTGATGTGTGGTCTAAACCCAGACGCAACTGAAGACGTCCAAGCATTCCTACCCTCACATTATATATATATATTTAGATAGATAGATAGATAGATAGATATGTCAACTGTAATTACATTTGCTAGTTAGTGTGAATCAAGTATAGGGCCTGCAGTTGCTCTTTGGATGACTAGCAATGAATTTTGGAGATTGAAAATATTTGAAAATGTAAGATTAGTCTACTTTTGAGTGGAAGTGTGTGTCATTGATGTCCAAAGAGAAGTTCCAAAAAGTCGCAAGGGAAATCTTCGAAAGGAAAGCAGTTGAAGACAGGTTATTTTTTATTTTATTTTATGTTTTTTTTTTTTATAATTGTAACTAAACAAAAAAATTGTCGGCCTGCCTTTGAGCAAGCCGATATTACTTAGGCCATGTTGATTTGATTATATGTATGGCATCCTCCGGGAACTCCAAAACTGATGCGAGCGAGCGAATAAAAAAAAAGTTTGGCCAAAAAAAAAAGTTGCCTTCAGTATGAAATCAAAGTAGCCAGGAAGGTTGAACATAGTACTAAACACACATACATAGTATGGTATAACAACAGTTAGGTGTAG
The DNA here is from genome assembly GCF_000003815.2 of Branchiostoma floridae. NCBI lineage: Eukaryota > Metazoa > Chordata > Leptocardii > Amphioxiformes > Branchiostomatidae > Branchiostoma > Branchiostoma floridae. The sequence goes on along the minus strand of NC_049995.1, from coordinate 349,649 downwards.
GGACCAGTACATCATACGGGTGCAAAACAGTTTTTTCTTCTTGGACCAATCCTAAAAAAACAGACCTGAACTAGAAAGGCCGACATTTGCTTAAGAGCAAATACAGCATATTTCAGCCATACCTCTTCCCACGCAACATTGGACTGTTCCAAATCACCCCTGCGCAAAAATGGAACATCCTCTTAACAGTACATTATCCCCCAAAGTGGACTGGTATTGTGAATTGACTCCAGGTAAAAACAGAGCTTGCTTCTATTTTTCAGAAAATGACAATAATCACACCTTCCATTCAGAAAATTTTCATCATGACTGAAAATTGTTGAATGACTTCATGTAATGTCATTAACAATTTTCAGTACGATAACTAGGTGTAAGTTTAAAAAAGTATAAGCTCCTTGTGATGTGGGTACATTTATTATTGCAATGAACTTTTTTTATTCAAGTAGGGCATACGATTTAATAATTATCAAGCAGGTGCAGGTACTGTAGGAGCGTTTGTTTTCTTCAAGCTGTAAAACTGTTAAACTGTTTTACTTTGTATGCAATCAACCATCGAGCCTATTCTTATTTTAGTTTAACAACTTCCTGCCAGACCCGGAAGATACGATTGAACCTTGTTCGAGGATTTATTTTCGTCTGTCTGGTCAGTCTGTTCATACCCTGGCGCTAAGAGTGTTTTATTGGGCTGAAACTCTGGCAGTTTAAAGTTACTTACAATTTAAATGTTCAAAGTTTATGCCAAACAACAACAGCACTAGGAAATGTGGCCACTATAGACAGGTGGTCACTATAGAGAAAATGCTGATCTATTGACTAGGAGCCATACGTTACACATGATTTCAGTACACTGATCATTAATCATATAAACATTGCACAGGTAAGCCAATTGTTTAGATGTACAATTAAGTTCAAATAATTCTGAAGAGAAATATTGATGAGAAAATAATCATTCTCGCCACTGTCTAACTTATAATTACGTATCAAAACTAAACGCATATTTTCTAACTAACGCACCTTTCGCCGCCTTCATCATAGGACCGCCGGCTATCAATCAAACACGGCTGTTGATTAGACTTAGAGTTTCAAACAGTCATGTGCTGTGTGCCAGTTGACAGCGAACTTCATGCTACGTGATGTTTTACATTGCTTGGACCTTCTTTCGTACAGCGGTGCTTCTACAAAATATTTAGACTGTAACACTGAGTTTTATAGAATAGAATTTGACGCAGAACAGCGTTTTTTGCTGGGTATTTTTTTTGAAACATGTCCGTGGGAATATCAGCGAGGCGGCGACGTAGGGATATCAGACCGTCAACAAAAGTCGCACGCCGGCTAACGCCGCAGCGAAGATACTAGCGCTATAAATAAGCGCTTCAACTAAGGATGGCAACCCGTACAATATTTTTGTATACTGTTGAGCTAAGTAAAGTTTGTTGTTTATGAGGTTTTAGTTGTCTTTGAAGTCAAACTGCTGAAGAGAAGTAAGTGACTGCTACGATTATCGTAGATATGGCCCTAAAAAAACTGATAAAAGAAGCCTTCTCAATAGCCTAAAATGCAAGAGCTTCCGGGGGGGGGGCTTCGCCCACCTGGGTCCCCCCCACAGTGGCCCTGCCCCTGGACCCCGCCAGGGACATTCGGCGGCCCCCGGACCCCTGTCCGACGCTTTGAAAAAATCCTGGCGAGAAGTCTGTACGGCCTGAGTCTTCAAGTTAACGTATTGTGTGGTCCCGCTTATAAATATTAATTAGCCTTCGCTTTCCTCTTCGCTGATTGGCTGAACCATTAATTGAATTAACTCTTCCTGCCGGCTAGACGCAGGTGCAGATGTCGGCTCTGTGGGGTGAACGTCCGAAAGGTCACGGCATGGAGAACGAAAGAAAACCAATTTCCCCTAAAAAAAGTGCTGTAATTAAGCCTTTTACAGTACTTTCTGCCAAAAATTTTACTTGGATCATTTTACCAACTATATTATGCCTATCTATACCAAATGTTACTCATACCAGGGTACAGGGGTGCAAAATATACCGTTATAAGACCGTCAACAACAGTCGCACGGAGCTAACAGCGCAGCGAAAATACCATCGCTAGCGCTTCAACTTCGGATAACAAGTTATAAGTACTGTTGAACTCAGTAACGTTAAAGTTTGTTTTTAGTTGCCTTTGACGGTTTGACCTGAAACAGTAATACGCTAAACTCCTGAAGAGAAGTTAAGTGACTGCTGCGATTATCATAGATATGCCCCTAAGAACTGATACAATATAAAGCCTTCTGAATAGTCTAAAATGCGAGAGCCTTAGGCGGGCTTTGCTCCCCCTGGCGGGAACACTGCTATATACGGGATAATGAGGCCCCGCTTATGAATATTAATTAGCCCTTGGCCTCCTCTTCGCTGATTGGCTAGGTCTTTGATTCAATTAACTCTCCGGCTGACGCGCACAGGTGTGGCTCTGTGCGGGGTCACGGAAGGTCACGTCAGGAGGCCAAAAGAAAACAAATTTCCCCTCAGAAAAGTGCCAAAATTAATCATTTTAAAGTTGTTTATGTCAAAAATTTTACTTGAATCTTGTTACCAAGTATTTAATGCCTATCTATACCAAATTTCAGGTCATTTAATTGTAATACCAGGGTACAGGAGCCAAAAGTGTCCTTTTTTGGTCAAAAATTGGCCAAAAATCGCAAAAATAAGCATTTTGTTGCACTGTACACCAAAAGTGTTATTGAATTTATATGAAGGGATTATCAAGGCACATCTGTGTCAAATTTCAGCTCATTCGGTTGCAATACCAAGGTACAGGAGCCAAAAGTGTCCTTTTTTGGTCAAAAATTGGTCAAAAAATCGCAAAAATAAGCATTTTGTTGTACTGTACACCAAAAGTGTTCTTACATTTATATGGGGGCATTATCAAGGCACATCTCTGTCAAATTTCAGCTCATTTGGTTGTAATACCAGGGTACAGGGGCCAAAAGTGTCCTTTTTTGGTCAAAAATTGGTCAAAAAATCGCAAAAATAAGCATTTTGTTGTAATGTACACCAAAACTGATATTGAATCTATATGGGGGACTTATCAAGGCACATCTGTGCCAAATTTCAGCTCATTCGGTTATAATACCAGGGTACAGGGGGCCCAAATATACAGTTTTGGTCTTAAGATGACCAAAAAACCTTAATAAAATCATTTAAGAGACAGATATGGACAAAATGAAAAAACGCCCGAGGGTATTGGCCCACTCTACCCTTGTGCCAAATTTCAAGTCATTCGGTTGAGGAACAACGGAGATACCGTGTACTGAAGATTTGACCGGAGAACGAAAGAAGAACATTACGAATACAATATATTTCACCAT
>NC_049995.1:333815-346200 GCF_000003815.2 Branchiostoma floridae | reverse complement strand
GACAATTACCATTGTTTTGAGTATTGCCAGTTCTCAAGTTTCCACAGACAATCAGGTCCAGGTTCATGTCCGGACCTGGAAATGATCATCTGGACCTGAATTTTCTGTACTGGTACCTCCCCCAACCAACAATAGATTTTTTTCTGTCCTTTCACATCTTTGTCACATTCTTTGACTTAAGATTTACTTTGGCATTCTATGGCATTAGTTATCTGTTTTCTGATACTTTTTTTTTCAATCTAAGGAATATTTCTGCTCATTTTACAGCTGCTTTGCACAATTTATTGTGTTGTCGAAAACTTTTTTTGGGGGGGGGGGGGGGGAATGACCGAAAATTGGTGAGAGCGCGGACAGCTGGCGGATGTCATCCATATAATCAAATCAACGTGGCCTTATTGCATAAGAGCAGCCACTGATTATTTTCTGTTATTGTGAGCCAAAGAAAAAAAAATATCAAGCTTTGATTTAGACGTAAGATATTTTTCAGCATCCTCCTTCATAGACTTGGTTTACTTGATATAGCAGCCGATGTTAAGACATATGCGCATTATTTTAAAAGCAAGGATAGGCGGTGTCAGATAATTTTCTAACATTTGTTAGCATGAAAGAAAATAGCAACCTATTCACAGCGCATGCTCTGTCTGACGTCTGCTCGGATCCAGACGATAATTAATTAATCTGCTCAGGCGCATGCGCACTCCCGTACGCTCACTTGTGAAAAGTACAAGTAAGCCTATCTTCTACCTCGGTCTGAATAAGGTACAGGTGGGGCAATTATTACAGTAGCTCGGTAGATGATATATGAATAAGAGAAAATGAACAGAGAAAGAGCTTCTAAAATGCAGATTGGATTTTCAATAACTGTTTCATGCTGCTTTCAACTGCTGATTAATAGCAGAATATACCGGGCGAGCTTTGAGCAAACCGACATTGTAGCGACAAATTACTTTTTGTTATGGTCTCCTGAATCAGTTAAACAGTTTCTCGTCCTACTAGTTTTCTAAACGTGGATACTCGAGTTACCAGAGCGCGGTGAGAAAAATTAAGCTTTTGGAAGGAAGGTTATTCAAATAGTCCGTCTGTATAGGTGTAGTTTACTTGTATGATGGGGCATTTTATTCGTGCGGAGCAATGAAATTCTGTATAAGACACCGAATCAGACGTCTTCCTGACAACCTACTCTTGACATGTAAAGCCTATATATATAGCCGCCTAGGCTTAATACATTTTTTGCAAACAATTATAAAGTATGGATAGGTAGTGTCATTTTTTCAAACATATCGTTACCACATTAATCTAGAGAAACCTGCACAGTGCACATGTCATGGCCTGGTCAAAACCCAGGCGCTAATACTCCTTTCACATCGGGCACATTTTTATCGGACAACTCGTCAGCGATCTCTTAGTTCCATTTTCAGCAGTTATACGGCTGGTGCCTTCTCTATCGATATTTTTTTTTTTTAACATACATTCTCATAATTCCACCAGGTGTCATTTTACCGCCACCAAAAAACGTTGTTATAGAGGCCTTCTCAAGATTCTGTTCAACACGTAATATCTGAATTGTATTACATTTTAAGATATTTAACATTCGGTGTTCAAGACAATCTTGGGAAGACCTCTATACTAACGTTTTTTTTTTAGGTGGCGGTATAATGACATTATGATAGTCGATGTTATATCAGTTCCCGAGTTTTACAATTCTTCGCTGACTTTTTGGAGGTCGGCTGATGTTCGCTGTTCTTAGCATCATGGACTTGTTGCTGGCGATACTTGAGGTCCAAGTATAGTCTACATGTAGGGCGTGTATAGGCATACGTCCAGCGCCCAACCCATGTCTGCTTGCAAAATCAATGTTAACTTTCTTTGAAAAAGGAGGTTACCTCCATGCTTTAAAGTAGCGCGCAATTTAGACAATGTGGCTCCGTTGGTTTTGATGTGAGCTGGGTTTATCACACAGTAACGATTCAATCGCCAGTTCTTTTTTGCCAGTGCGCTTAATTGATTGTTTAAATAAAATTAAATCTCTAGAACTAAATTTTTAGATAAAAAATAGAAATTTTCTTTCGGACGTTTCGAGTGACATCCATCACTCTTCTTCAGTGTGACAAAAATTACCCGGCAGAGCAATACAGGTTCATCTGACTAAAAAAGTTTGGTTGGACATGTCAATTCACTAATTTTCAAGGATCGTATGAAACGTCACTCAAATGTAAACCATGTTCGTTCACACGAGTTGATCTAAAACACCGGAAGGGAATAGAGAACTTCGCGTAGAACTTTCCAGTACATGGGACCCCCCTTTGCATCACAAAGGACAATGACTGTTCCTGTGGTATTGCCTTAACTTTAAGTTCGCTTTTTTATCGTTGATAATACAGGTACGATCAGGAGAGGAGTTTGCTGAATTGTCAGGAAGGATACCTCGGAAGGAGGATTGTTGCCGAGAGGTTGGTGCTGTTATATTGGTGCTTGTTGTTACTGTTCATTTACAAACATGAAAATATGTCGGCCTGACCTTGAGCAAGCCGACATCACTTATTGGCATAAAAACAGCGCCAAGTAATCGCCTGCTATTGGGCGCAGAAGTAATTCTATACCTACGTTGCGTTTGTCGCTAAAGGTCACTCTCCCTACACCTGCGTCAAGCTTGCGTCACTGCGGGGTTCGTTCATTGCGTCATTGTTTTGTTGTTTTCTTCGATATTTTATAATTTAGATATTGCGTAATACGTAAAAGTATGTCTTAAAAGACGACAAAATACACAACAATATCAGAAAATTCGTTCTCTGTCTCGGAAATTCGTTGAGTATCTTTCGAACACTGCAGTGACGCAAGCTTGGCGCAAGTGCAGTGAGAGTGCACCTTAAGGGCGTAGCACTTCGGAAAAAAGAAGGAAATACAGTCCCGTTTGCACGTCAAACGTATGAAATTGCAACTGCAGCCTATGAAATATCGTGCACCTTGCTATAAATTGGCGGCATCATTTTCTTGTCGCTGAAGAATTGAGTTCCTTACCAAATCTTAGAACAACCGAATTTCTTTTTATGATTTTAAGTCCCTCTCAAGTATGTTGTTTTGCATATTACTTGTTTGAAGACCTTTCTTTCTACTATAATTGTCGGCGCACAATCCGTCTTCTCCCGTCAACAAATTAGCTCTGAGTGAGCGCCACCATTTTGAATGCCGATTTTAATCATGTGACTATTGACTGGTTCGCATAAGTAAACTGCATTTTGATTGGATTCGTACGTTTTTCAATAGTGATTTGGCCTTTTTAATGAAATTTAAGCAAATTCTCATGATCCCAAAATTGAATCACTTCATGTAGTCATCATAACCCTATCTAGACCGGGCTTTTTTAGGCGAGTACTGGAGAGGAACCCATTTAGACTCCCCTCTTGTAATTTTAGAACGGCTCGATGCAAGACCATAAATTTGCAGGTAGTAAAGTACTACTTAATGTTTTTAGACATCGCAAATTGAGATATCGCAAATTGTGGTGAAGATTTTTATGAGCAACTGAATTTAAAGATGACCACACCTTTAGAAGCTTGTCAGGATATAAGTTCCTCTAGATCCGACCATTTTAAAACTATTCTAGGAAGCTGAAGTTTCACCAGTATAATAACAAATTTCTCTACAGATTATACATGTCAAATTTTATGTTTGAACTCTCAATGGTTCATCTTTTACAGCCACTAGAATTGAGCGAGTTTTTCTATTACAGTTTTTTTCAATGGCCAAATACGTAATTTGTTACAGAAAGGGAACACATGCACCTTTAAAGTTAACAAAAATAAGTCTCTTCTTGATATAAAGTCTGAGAAGACTCCTGTTGTCCATGGCAACCGCATCGACGTTCAAATGGCAGCATGCAGGAAATGATGTCATAATTTGGAAACCGCCATTTTGGTTGACAATCTTGAATTTATTTTAAATAAACGTTGGGACGTAATGACCTCCCAAAAAATACTTAGATTTATGTGATCACTGGGCTTATTTTACCTTTTTATTATTCATTTATTTATTTATTTGATCTGGCCAATGGCCCATAAAAGCAGACACAGTATAAAGATTTTAAAAAAACTACACCTTCAAATAGTTAACTGTTATTTACATAGTGTCGCCAGAAGGTGCTATGGCGAAAGCCGTCCGAGTGTACAAGCAATCGGATTATGTCATTGTCAGACGACAGCAAGCGTGTAACAAATGCATGGGTGACCTTGCGGCACAATGCGTTAAATATCCAACGGTCCAATTGTTTACAAACAAACAACTTGTGGTTGTATGCCTGCCGACCGAAAAGAGCCGTTTCAATGCGCTGTGGTATGCCACTCGTATGCCACAATGATAATGATGCTTTCTAAAAGTTTTTGCCTAGGAGGTGCTTGATAATTTTTATGGCTATAACTTGCTGCATTTGAAGCAACTGCGTCACCTTAGCGATATTTATAATTATACTTACAGTTAAATTGTTAATAGTTATCAGAATACTAAAGTAAATTATGTTAAGGTGTTATTTTTAGACTTTGAATGTAAAACCTTTTAGTATCCAGGATTGCAAAGCTACTGGTCTTATCTTAGTCGCTTAGAGCCCTGAAAACTTTGACAATGTCACGTGACTGAACTAAACAATTTAACTCCTCTTGATGTATAGATGATGGCAAACAAGATGAAGACACTTGTTCTTCTACTCCTGGTTTTTGATGGAAGGTACTCTTGGTTTATCCTTCCGGAGCCGGAGAGACCTCCTGAAGTTCTGACAGATCTCTGCGATGAAAACTGTGCCTTACATGACTGTAGATGTAACGAGAGAGGACTTCTTGTTGTCCCTCAGAATCTGCCTACGACAGTCATAGAGTTACTTTTGCACAACAATTTTATCACAAGTTTGACTCAGTTTGACTTCTCAAAGTATACGTATCTAAAATTTTTGCATTTACAACACAATCAGATTTCCTCTCTCGCGGAGCAGACATTCTCAGGTCTGGCTCAGCTCAAATATTTGGATCTTTCACATAATATGATACCAAACATTCGGCCTGGTACATTTCGGGGTCTAACACTCCAAAGCATTAACCTTGAAAACAACAAGATAACTAAAGAAACATTAGCCCACGAAGCATTCTCAAATCTACCGAACCTCTCGGGTTTGTATTTATCTTCTAACATGGTGACCGATATCCTACCATGTACATTCACAAATGTACCAAATCTCCGAAAGCTTATGCTAAACAAAAACCGACTACATTACATCAAGTCCAGCAGGTTTATAGATCTACCGGAACTTAGGTCTTTGTGGCTGATCTCTAATCAAATACGTGCAGTTCAACTTGGGGCATTCTCTAACCTACCGAAAGTCGAAATTATACGGCTTCAAGACAACCTCCTAACAACCATTCACCCAGGTGCATTTTCAAATGTCCCAAACCTTCGCGAAGTTGGACTGTCGCAAAACCCCTGGAACTGTGACTGCAAAATGGCAGAAATCAAGAAAACATTAACTGAGTCACATCCTTCTTACCCTGCCCCAATAGTATTCAAGTCCCAAATCACCTGTCAACAACCTAGTAACCACCGAGGAAAAAATCTTGATGATATTCCTAAAAATCTAATCTGTGAAAAACCAAAGATTGAGAGATTTGAAAACAAGAAAGGCGCCCCTCTTTTGCATGGAGAAACCGTCCATTTGGTCTGTGAAGCTTCAGGCTTACCTGAACCAGATATCACAATCACCCTTCCATCTGTGCATACTCCTGATCCTACATTTACTATTAAGCCAGGAGGGAGAAACATTATTACCGTGACTAAATCAGGTGTTACTGCGGCAGATGCTGGTCAGTACATCTGTATTGCAACCAACGCATGTGGTTCTACATCTAGCAAACTGTATGTTGATGTTGTACCTGAAAAACCAAAGATTGTGAGATTTGAAAACAAAAAAATCGGCGCAGTGGTGCAGGGAGAAACTCTCCATTTAATCTGTGAAGCTTCAGGTTTACCTAAACCAGATATCAAAATCGTTATTCCATCTGGGCTCACTCCTACGCCTACTGTTAAATCAGGAGGGAGAAACATTATTGTTACCATGACCAAATCAGATGTTACTGCAGTAGATGCTGGTCAGTACATCTGTATTGCTACCAACGCAGGTGGCTCTGCATCTGACAAACTGTATGTTGAGGTAGAGACCCCAACATCGGTTATGCCAGGCGTATCCACTGGTACAACGGAGATATCTGAAGTCACAACTCCAACACCCACCATACAGGATGATAGTACGACGTTACGAAAACCAACGATTGTGTGGTTTAAGATTAACTATAACACAGAAGTACAAGGGGGGGGGGCATATTTGGTCTGTGAAGCTTCAGGTATACTTCCTCCAAATATCATTATCACTCTCCCATCTGGACTGAATGTAACTAGTGGAAGAGTGATTGTGGGAGTGAATGGTACCATCACCATAACTAACGTCAGTGCAGCAGATGTCGGTCTGTACACGTGCATTGCATCAAATCCTGCCGGCTCGGCGTCGGCCACAGTGTTGGTAGATGCCCAAACCAACGCGTCTGTTTTGCCCACTTTTAATACTTATTTCCCAGTGTCTAAAGCCCCACCAATCGGTAACACCCTACCATTTGTTTCGCCCTCTTCTAATGCTCCACATCCAGTGTCAACAGCTCATCCGCTCCGCTATCATTTCAAGTTTGTCTGTCGGGAATAAATGAAATGCCATTTCGCGACAGCTTGCTTATGTTAGATATTATGTTCAATGTTTTATTTATTGTTATGTTGATCATGAATTATTTGAAGCGCATGTCCACCCTTTCCCCCCATGATTTACGTCCTGAGATCCGTTTGCCGGGAGGACCCGAGGGCTAATGCCTGTTGACCTTGATCTGTATAGGGCAGCTATAGGTTTGTTCTACATCACAAAATACGGCATCATTGGGACTCTGCGCAGACTGTTTAAGCTTAAATGTTGTTCTTGCATAATTTCGTTTATATTTTATTTCCTCTTGATTTTGCTATTGATCAGTTTATGTTACGATGTGCATCCCAACCCTGGGCCCGCTAAGTATCCCGGAACATCCAAGTACCTCAACATACTACACGCTAACGTTAACAGTATATCCGCTGGAACTAAGCTGGATTAGTTATCCTTTTTATCCCAAAATTTCAAACTTGATATTATTGCTATCACCGAGACCTGGTTAAGTAGTGAGATTTCTCTCGACAACCTTGCAATCCAGGGCTTTCAACCACCCACAAGACGTGATCGAAACAGACACGGTGGTGGGGTGCTCTTATACATATCAACAAACATCGCCTTCATAAGGCGCACTGATCTCGAGTCTCAACTTTTTGAAGCTATCTGGGTCGAACTGAAACTCAAATCTTTCAAAATCTTGTTATCCGTCTATTATAGGCCACCCAATCAAGATGCGTCTACTGTTGATGAATTCATAAATTCCCTCACTGACTCAGTCCAGGTGGCCAAGATGTCCCATCCTGACGCAATCGTCATTCTGGGCGATTTTAATGCAAAACATGATCAGTGGTGGCACCGGGACTCTACCTCGTCTGTTGGCAACAAACTGTATCAGTCGACACAGTTTTTGAATCTCGCCCAAATTGTTAATCAACCAACCTGCGATTTGTCTCAAAATCCTTCTCTTCTTGACCTAATTTTTACCGATGCCACAAACTACGTAGATTCCATATCAGTTCAAGCCCCTCTGTCAGGTTGTCACCACTGCCCGACTATTTGTTCTATGTCCCTGTCTGTTCACATACCAAAACCTTATGATCGGACCGTCTGGGACTTCTCACAAATAAACCAAAGCAAGCTCGCGACTTTTTGCTCTTCCTCCAAGTGGAATGATATCTTTCTCTGTGATTCAGTCGACTCAGCCGCGACAAAATTATCTGAGCTTATCCTAGAGGCTAAACATCAGTGCGTCCCCAGCAAAAAAATATTAATCAGACCCAAAGACAAACCCTGGATTACTTCTGAAGTTCGCAAACTCATGCGTTCACGGGATAAATTTCACAAACAGGCTCGGCGTCTTAACACAAATGCAAATTGGGCTGCATACCGAAAGGTACGCAACAGGCTCACCAATCTCATTTCACAAAACAAATCCAACTACTACGAACGCCTTATACATTTGCTCAATGACCCATCTACTTCTAGTAAAAAATGGTGGCATGTCGTCAAGTATTTTTATAGACCTAAAGTTACTTCTTCCATCCCCCCTCTCAAAGAGGGTATTTCCTATATTTTCGACGAGCACGAAAAGGCAACAATTTTAAATAAATATTTTACATCTCAATCAACCATTGACGATTCCCATGCCTCTCTCCCAGCTTTTCAATATCTCACATCCAGTCGGCTTTTCAATATATTAAATATCAGCAAACCACGGAGAATGACCCAAAAACTGTAAAAGAAAGTTACATAATCCAACGGAGATTGCAATTTAGACAAGATCCGTCGTTCTCATGCGCAGTACTTTTCAATTGGCATTTTATATGTAACGTTAGTACTACACAACATGCATATGACCCGAGTGCAAACGCAAGCTGTAAGCAGACATATACAGTAGCAGACTACACCTTAACGACAACCAGCATTAGCGATATAAAGTAATTCGAACCAAAAACATGTTCTAGTTGAGATCAATTGTGAATTATTCACAAGTTTCCACAGTAAAGCGAGCTACCAAGTCGTTTTCCTTACTACGTACCTTGCATCAGAAAAAAAAAAAACTCTTCTTACTTGTAGAAACAAAACATGATTGAGATTAACGCTCGCGTTGTGTCATTGGCCGCAAAATGTCGAATTATCATATTGGCATTTAATATGTAACGTTAGTATTACACAACATGCATATGACCCGAGTGCAAACGCCAGCTGTTAGCAGACATATGCAGTAGCACACTACACCTTAACGACAACCAGCATTAGCGATATAAAGTAATTCGAACCAAAAACATGTTCTAGTTGGGATCGATTGTGAATTATTCACAAGTTTCCACAGCAAAGCGAGCTACCGGGTCGTTTTCCTTACTGCGTACCTTGGACCAGAAAAAAACAAAACATGTTTTAAGATTAACGCTCGCGATGTGTCAAAGGCCACAAAATGTCAAATTATGTCAAAGATTTCCCTGCAATCAGGAAATTAGTGCATTGAGTGTAACTTGGACGCGAATTTGTAGTAGAGTACGAAAGGCAGAGAACTACATTTCTTTTAGAAAAAAATATAAATTATGCCTTATATTCTCTGTAGGGAATCAGAGAGTTTGTTAAAAGTTGTCTGTATGTATAAAAGAGAGATAAACTCGAAATATCCATACACGTGCGAGACGAAAAACCTGTAAAGTTGGACATGGAACTGTTATCCTGCTATATCTCACACTTAACGCGACCAAGTTAAAGTTTAGTCCTCAATTTATATTATGAGCTAGATGTCTTTATGTTGTCTGTTAGTGAATCTTCTCTATATGTAACAAGATTTTAATTCCTTGTTTTGTTATATCTTTGAATTCTAAACAAGATTAAAGAGTAACTTGTATTTCATAACCGGTCTTAACTGGGCCTATAATAGGTCTGTGGCATATATTGAATTCTATAGTGTACGTTATTCAGCTTAAGATTAAATGCTCTGGGCATTATATTGTATTACCAGGGTCCTAAACTGATAAAATGATGAATCTCAAAGCTTTTAAAAAAAACCTGCACGTTATGCGTGGGTCCATTTAGACCCACCCAGTCGGACTCAACACCGCTTTCCCTTTTTTAATTTTACAATGTTGTGTCAAATTAGTAATAAAAAGCGTAGGAGATCGTGTAGGAGAAATTCGCTGACCAAGTCACGAAAGGAATTTTGTAGCAGATCTAAAATGTTTCAGTGGCGATTCAAAATTTACGCCTTGGGCCAAACGCTGAATCGGACCACACTCGTGATCGGGTGTTTTGTGGTTAAGCTTTTATGTTGAGACTTAAAGGGCCTTCACACGGAAATCGAATTAGCACGAATCAAGCCGAACCAGGCCGAATGAAGACTTTGCAAAATTCTTGCCGCATTCGAGTGGGAATTCGAAATGGACCTACATTCTTGCAGCCTTATCAGAATGTAGTTGGAATAAATAGAATGCGCTTCGAACCCAACTTGAATCATTCTTGCTCATTCTTGTTGTATGAACTCTCGAATTCAGTTCGAATATAGTTGGAACATAATACGAATATTTAGAATGCAGTTGGAATGCAATAAGAGTATTTAGAATGCACTTCGAATGCTGTACGAGTGCCGTTCGATTGATGGCCGAATATGGCCTGAAATCTGGTAGGAAGGTTCCTCGAGTGTTGTACGAATTTATTTCGAATGCAGTCAGAATCCTCCCGGAAAGCTTCGAATTATGTTCCGAACGTTCAGGAATGTAACCCAAATGCAATTGGATGTCTTAAAATGAACTTCGAATGCAGTTATTGCTAGACGAGTGCATCACGAATGCCACCGGAATGGTACCTGATAGGGTATAAAATGTGGGTGAATCTAGCATGTTCCTCAGTTTCATCCCAACCACCATAAAGTATGGACCCCCTGGACCACGTTGCGTTGCTTCAGATTGCTATCCTCCAGCAAGACCTGCTTGAGAAAAATGACGAGAAGACAAGGAGACGAAAGAGGGGAAGACCAAGAAGATATTGGACCCGACCATGGCTGTCAGAGGAGAGAAGGAGGCTGTATGGTCATCACTCAAAATTGATGGAGGAACTCAGAGTAGAAGACCCATCGTCCTTCTTCAACTACCTCAGGATGGAGCCTGTGATGTTCGATGAGTTGGTGCAAAGAGTGGGGCCAAGGATAAAAAAGCAGGACACCAAAATGAGGTAGGCGCTACCTCCAAGCTTGACGCTAGCCATCACTGTGAGGTTCCTAGCTACAGGTGATAACAACCCCAGCCTCATGTACAACTTCCGCGTGGCACATAACACCATCAGCCTCTTCATCCCTGAAGTCTGCCAAGCCATTGTGGAAGAATACAAGGATGAGGTCATCACCTGCCCCACCACTCCAGAAGAATGGACACCAATTGAGGAGGTTTTCAGAGAAAGGTGGAATGTTCTTCATGCCGTGGGAGCTGTAGATGGCAAGCATGTGGCCATTAGGAAACCTGGCAAGAGCGGCTCCTTGTACCACAACTACAAGGGCTTTTTCTCGCTGGTCCTCATGACCCTTGTCGATGGCGATTACAAATTTCTGTGGATGGACATCAGTTCATCTGGGAGTATGTCTGATGCTCAGATCTTTAATGACTCTGAGCTAAAGGACTGCCTCGAAGACGGGAGCATAGGATTTCCGGAGCCATTCCCTTTACCCCAGGATAGCGAGCCTATGCCATACTTCCTCCTGGGAGATGATGCCTTTGGGATAAGGACCTTCTTGATGAAGCCACATAGCCACAGACATCTTCAGAGGGACGAACGGATCTTCAACTACAGGATCTCCAGGGGCCGACGCGTGGTGGAGAATGCCTTCGGTATCCTGGTCCAGAGATGGCGCGTTCTCCTCACGACCATACAACCAAGGCCTTCCGTTGTACAGGACATCGTTGAAAGCTGTGTCTGCCTGCACAACTTGATGAGAATACGTTATCCTTCTCTGCACAGTGGTATGATGGATGAGGAAGATGACCAGCACAATGTGGTGCCAGGAGCCTGGAGACAACTTGCTCAGCTTGAAGATGTGGAGCATGTCACAGGAAGAAACAGGGACACCAAGGCTGGAAAGAGGCAGCGGGCGCTCCTCAAGCATTATTTCAACAATCCAGTAGGAGCCGTGCCATGGCAGAACCGAATGATTGATGGTTAAGAGACTGACTAGACGAGAATCTAGGACATGCTAACACTGGATTTTTTTAAATAATTTGTGATCATTTATGAAAGTAATTTGTGGCTATTTTCATTTCCATACAGAATAAAGAGCATGAGCCTCCTGCATCAAGTACTGGGCTTTCTTTTGTACGGTCGGGGTATAAAATCATGATCATAGGGATTTTAATTACAATATGGCTCTAGCAAAGATAAGAGTATATGCTTACGACTGATCTGGGTCCAGGAAAAGACATGTAATTCATTTCACCAAATTATTTTATTCCCTGCATTTGCACATCACGTTCTCCAAGAATGATATTGATTTTCCACAGTAGCCACTTAAACCATAGCAAGTATAAAGACAAACAGATTGCGACAAGATAACGGTTTTCTCAGTATTAACATCTGGATCCATGCCTTATTAATATTCGTTTGAATGGAGTTCTACAACCATAAAAAATAAATAGACTCAAATAAGACTGAATCCTCATTATATAC
>NC_049995.1:328347-330490 GCF_000003815.2 Branchiostoma floridae | reverse complement strand
TTACGAACACATGAAACACTATAGGTTTTCGTTGTTCGCTTTCTTTCCTTAGTACACTATTAGACAAATAAGAAACACCAAACCCATTAATAAGAACAACAGCTACAAGTTTATCCAATAAAGTTGAAATAACATTACGTCCGTGCGGCGATGGCTTGCCAGCACTTATTTATTGACAAAAGACGTGCCCTAGGCAGCCGTTAATAGCGCTGCTATCATTCTTTGTTATGGAACTTGATGGTAAACATTTATGATATGCACTTTTCGTAGTTATTTTTCATCGTCTGGCAAAAATATCATTTAGAGGGCATTAGGCCCAAAACAGTTTTCTTTGACAAGACAAACTAAGTTGATACATTGGTTAGCTTTCCGTGGCGTACCTGAACAATCTTGACAAGGATGCTTTGATGGAATGCATAATTTAGCTTGCCCTTTTATGTCTGAACTTTAACTATTTCTTTACTGACAAGATGGAATCGTATCACCTTCGTCTTATGTCTATGTAGCTGACGTTCTGCTAATCTAGCTGCATAAATCAATTTAGTTGATGGCATTTTAGATTTTTGAAGAACCATTTTTAAGATTAAATTTCTTTCAGATGTCAGTTGAAACGTTTTCCTCAAATTCAGCAAGTAGTGAAGTAAAAAGGATGCCAGTTTATAGAAGGTATTACATAAGTAGGCATGTAAATTTGTGTTGTAATGCTTATTGTATGATGATCAGGATAAAGACTCGAATATGAGGCTAATTAATTCTTTTTTTTTAATATCATCGTTATAACAAAGGGATTTTTGTGTCTCTTCTTTCCCTGCAGTATATATAATCCCGTCCTACTTAGAAAAAATAACTTCTTTTCTCACATTAAAGATTTTAGAAGATGCCATCAATAAAATTGACTTTCTGTAGCTTCACAGCCACCGAAAAGACCAAAGCTTCAGCAATAAGTCTCATGTATTTGCGTAGCCTTGTCTTTTTCTCTTTTCTACAAAGTTGCAAATTCTGCTGGTTAGTCTACGCTTTACTGATTCCCCTGGCACACCTTGAACTGAACTGAACTATTCACATCTAAAAGGAATGAGCAATAAAAAGAAAACTAAGACATCATTTTCTGTTGGTCCAGATTAAGCCATGCCGGCAAAGCCAGTATTCAGCCGACCAGATCGGCCATACAGCTATGACGTCATCTTACCACCAGATCCGAGCTGAGTGTTCAAGGTTCCGGGCCGGAGTTCAAATCTATTAATGAACAAATAGACATTCCTGGGAAAAAGAAATTCTCAATAGATACATTGAATACTTGAATATTGCTGACATTTAGAAGTACGGTTTTGTCTTTCAGGTTATCAACATACTGCGCATGCTTCGGTTGACGTGTACTTGGAATCCAGACGCTAATTAGGCATCTGCGAGGCGCATGCGCGCTTTCGTTCACCCAGTCGTGAGAAGTACACCACGCCTGTCTGCTACCTCAGTCTGAAACAGGTACAGAGTAGCAATTATTACGGTGACCAAATAACTATAAATGCTGAACCAGGAAGAAGAAACTTTCGCCGTAGAAGGCTGAAGGCATGGTCCTTTCTTTTATTTTCGTACTTGTTTAAAAAACAACAAGTAATATGCGGAGCGGAATTTAAGTAAGTCGACATCACAGCTGCTAATTAGTCTACTGTTATTGTTGTTAGAAGCTAGCCATGTAACAGTTGCTTTCACGAAACCCCATTGTACAGGTGTAATTCGCTTGGCCTAGCAGTCTAGGTATAAAAAATGCTGTAAAATATAAAAATATCCGGGGGGGGGGGTTAGCTATAGGGTGGTGTCGGAACCTTTCAGCTAACACTTTAAGCAGACGAAAATGAAGACGTCCAAGCATTCCTACCCTCACATTATATATATATATATATATATATATATATATATATAGAGAGAGAGAGAGAGAGAGAGAGAGAGAGAGAGATAGATAGATAGATAGATAGATAGATAGATAAATAGATAGATAGATAGATAGATAGATAGATAGATAGATAGATAGATAGATAGATAGATAGATATGGCAACTGTACTTACCTTTGCTAGTTAGTGTGAATCAAGCATAGGGCCTGCAGTTGCTCTTTGGATGACTAGCAATGCATTTTGGAGATTGAAA
>NC_049995.1:295488-296631 GCF_000003815.2 Branchiostoma floridae | reverse complement strand
CATGTCATGGCCTGGTCAAAACCCAGGCGCTAATACTCCTTTCACATCGGGCACATTTTTATCGGACAACTCGTCAGCGATCTCTTAGTTCCATTTTCAGCAGTTATACGGCTGGTGCCTTCTCTATCCATATAACATACATTCTCATAATTCCACCAGGTGTCATTTTACCGCCACCTAAAAAACGTTGTTATAGAGGCCTTTTCAAGATTGTTTTCAACACCTATATATCTGAATTGTATTACATTTAAGATATTTAACATTCGGTGTTCAAGACAATCTTGGGAAGACCTCTATACTAACGTTTTTTTTAGGTGGCGGTATAATGACACCTGGTGGAATTATGATAGTCGATGTTATATCAGTTCCCGAGTTTTACAATTCTTCGCTGACTTTTTGGAGGTTTGTTGATGTTAGCCGTTCTTAACATCATGGAAATGTTACCGGCGATATTTGAGTTCCAAGTATAGTCTAGATGTCGGGCGTGTATAGGCAGGCATACGTCCAGCGCCCAACCCATGTCTCCTTGCAAATGTGAACCTTATTTGAACAAGAAAGTTACCTCTATGCTTTAAAGTAGAGCTATGTCCAGTATCAGGGTGAAGTGCACGAAGTTAGGCTGTACGAAGTTGTACGAAGTTGTACGAAGTTACAACCGTTTCCCACTGGCTTTGATGCTATATCGGGAGTCACAGATAACGTCAAAACATTCATTGGATGACGTAATCTAACTTCGTACAGTAGGCAGGGTAGGGTGTCAAGTGTACGAAGTTGTCCGAAGTTGTGCAAAGTTACATGACGTCATCTAACTTCGTACAGTAGGCAGGGTAGGGCGGCATGTGTGCGAAGTTGTCCGAAGTTGTGCAAAGTTACGTGACGTCATCTAACTTCGGACAGTGGGCAGGGTAGGTCAACAAGTGTGCAAAGTTGTCCTAAGTTGTGCAAAGGTACGTGACGTCATCTAACTTCGTACAGTAGGCAGGGTAGGGCGGCATGTGTGCGAAGTTGTCCGAAGTTGTGCAAAGTTACGTGACGTCATCTAACTTCGGACAGTGGGCAGGGTAGGTCAACAAGTGTGCAAAGTTGTCCTAAGGTGTGCAAAGGTACGTGACGTCATCTAACTTTGGACAGTTGGCAGGGTAG
>NC_049995.1:284741-292289 GCF_000003815.2 Branchiostoma floridae | reverse complement strand
TCTGAAATTCGTTGAGTATCTTTCGAAGAACGCAGTGACGCAAGCTTGGCGCAAGTGCAGTGAAAGTGCACCTTAAGGGCGTAGCACTTATAAAAGAAGGAAATACAGTCCCGTTTGCACGTCAAACGTATGGAATTGCAACCGCAGCCTATGAAATATCGTACACCTTGCTATAAACTGGCGGCATCATTTTCTTGTCGCTGAAGAATTGAGTTCCTTACTAAATCTTAGAACAACCGAATTTCTTTTTAAGTCCCTCTCAAGTATGTTGTTTTGCATATTGCTTATTTGAAGACCTTTCTTTGTACTATAATTGTCGGCACACAATCCGTCTTCTCCCGTCAACAAAGCTCTGAGTGAGCGCACTATTTTGACTGCCGATTTTAATCATGTGACTATTGACTGGTTCGCATGATAAGACTGCATTTTGATTAGATTCGTACGTTTTTCAATAGTGATTTGGCCTTTTTAATGAAATTTAAGCAAATTCTCATGATCCCAAAATTGAATCACTTCATCTAGTCATCATAACCCTATCTAGACCGGGCTTGTTTAGGCAAGTACTTGATGCAAGACCATAAATTTGCAGGTATTAAAGTACTACTTAAATGTTTTTAGACATCGCAAATTGAGATATCGATATTGAATTTAAAACTGACCACACCCTTAGAAGCTTGTCAGGATATAAGTTCCTCTAAATCTGACCATTTTAAAACTATTCTAGGAAGCTGAAATTTCACCAGTATAATAAAAAATTTCTCTACAGATTATACATGTCAAATTTTATGTTTGAACTCTCAATGGTTAATCTTTTACAGCCACTAGAATTGAGAGAGTTTTTCTATTACAATTTTTTAATGGCCAAATACGTACTTTGTTAAATAAAGGGAATACATGCAACTTTAAAGATAACAAAAATGAGTCTCTTCTTAAAATAAAGTCTGAGAAGACTCCTGTTGTCGATGTCCATGGCAACCGCATCCACGTTCAAATGGCAGCATGCAGGAAATGATGTCATAATTTGGAATCCGCCATTTTGGTTGACAATCTTGAATTTATTTTAAATAAACGTTGGGACTTTAGGTCCCCTCTCTCGGTCTAGATAGGGTTAAAGTAGTAATGACCTCGCAAAAAAATACTTAGAGTTATGTGATCACTGGGCTTATTTTACGTTTTTATTTATTCATTTATTTATTTATTTGCATCTGGCCCATGGCCCATAAAAGCAGACACAGTATAAAGATTAAAAAAAAAAAAACTACACTTACAACTAGTTAACTGTTATTTACATAGTATCGCCAGAAGGTGCTATGGCGAAAGCCGTCCGATTGTACAAGCAATTGGATTATGTCATTGTCAGACGACAGCAAGCGTGTAACAAATGAATGGGTGACCTTGTGGCGCCTTGCGTTAAACATGTCGGTCCAATTGTTTACAAACAGACAACTTGTGGTTGTATGCCTGCCGACCGAAAAGAGCCGTTTCAATGCGCTGTGGTATGCCACTCGTAGTAACAATGATAATGATGCTTTCTAAAAGTTTTTGCCAAGGAGGTGTAGCTACTTAGAAGGTAGATCACAAATAGTGAAGTGGGGATCCTGTTTATCAAAGCCGCACGATGTACTGTCAGGTGTGCCACAAGGTGGATTGTTGTCACCGCTATTGTTTGTTATCTGCATTAACTCGTTGGATGTATGTTTGCCTCAGTCTGTACTGCCTGTCAAATATGCTGATGATCTAACCAATTCGGAACTGTTGATGGGGTCTTTACCCGGTCAGTCACAAAAGGCTGTGGACGCTGTTGTTGAATGGGGTGGAGGTTTTTCCCTCTCTGTGAATGCTAAGAAAACCAAAGATATGGTAATTAGTACGAGGAACAAGGAAAATGTTCCCAATCCACCCCATCTGACAATAGCTGGCCTACAGATACAACGTGTTACTTCATTCAAACTCCTCGGTATTGTTATCTCCTCCGATCTGACTTGGGACGCACACGTCCAGTATATGCTGTCAAAAGCTCGTCCAAGAATGTACTACTTAACTGTAGCTAAGAAGTCTGGACTGTCTACTGATGTGCTTACACGCATTTACTTGGTATTTATTCGTCCCTTGTTAGAGTATGCCAGTCCAGTGTGGGGAGGGCTGCCTAGTCACCTTTCCCATTCGCTCGAGGGAATACAGAAGCGTTGCTGTAAGATCATTGGGATACCTGTAGAGTCCTTGCCTTCCTTGTCCATGAGGCGAGATCAGGCAACATTGCGAACTATTCAAAACATACTGTAAGATGATGGCAGTCCTCTACATGAGTTTTTATCTACCACACAGAGCAACTACAGCCTGCGACGTCCTAAACAACCCACTCCCTCTTTCAGTAGGACGAATAGGCAGGCCCAGTCTTTCATGCCCCGTGCACTGAAACTCTACTCAAAGAGCTGTACAGTATAGTAGATTTTATAATGTATGTGCTATCTTAATTTTATTGGAAATCGTATTTTAATTGATTTTAATCCTACCTGTGTATTATCTTGCATTATACGGTCTTAATGTGCAGCGCCCTTGTGGGCCAACAGATTTCATGTGCCTGTTTGTACAGTGCACGTGCAAGTTGGACTCAAATAAAACTGAACTGAACTGAACTGAACTTGATAATTTTTATGGCTATAACTTGCTGCATTAGAAGCAATTGCGTCACCTTAGCGATATTTATAATTATACTTACAGTTAAATTGTTAATAGTTATGAGAATACTAAAGTAAATTATGTTAAGGTGTTATTTCTAGATTTTGAATGTAAAACCTTTGAGTATCCAGGATTGCAAAGCTACTGGTCTTATCTTAGTCGCTTAGAGCCCTGAAAACTTTGAAAATGTCACGTGACTGAACTAAACAATTTAACTTCTCTTGATGTATAGATCATGGCAAACAAGCTGAAGACACTGGTTCTTCTACTCCTGGTTTTTGATGGAAGGCACTCTTGGTTTATCCTTCCGGAGCCGGAGAGACGAGAAGTTCGGACAGATCTCTGCGATGAAAACTGTGCCTTACATGACTGTAGATGTAACGAGAGAGGACTTCGTGTTGTCCCTCAGAATCTGCCTACGACAGTCATAGAGTTACGTTTGCACAACAATTTTATCACAAGTTTGACTCAGTTTGACTTCTCAAATTACATGTATCTGAAAATTTTGCAATTACAATACAATCAGATTTCCTCTCTCGCGGAGCAAGCATTCTCAAGTCTGGCTCAGCTCGAATATTTGGATCTTTCGCATAACATGTTATCTTACATTCAGCCTGGTACATTTCGGGGTCTTACAATCCAAAGTATTATCCTTGACAACAACAAGATAACTAAAATCGCCCCCGTAACATTCTCAAATCTACTGAACCTCGGGCAATTGTCTTTATCTTTTAACATGCTAACCGACATCCAACCATTTACATTCACAAATCTACCAAATCTATCCCTGTTTATAATTAGCAACAACCGAATAACTGACATCAAGTATGGCACGTTTTTAGATTTACCAGATCTCAGGTCTTTGATGCTGATTTCTAATCAAATACGTGTAGTTCAACTTGGGGCATTCTCTAACCTACCAAAAGTCGCAGTTATACGGCTACAAGACAACCTCCTAACAAGCATTCACCCAGGTACATTTTCAAATGTCCCAAACCTTCGCGAAGTGGTACTATCGGGAAACCCCTGGAACTGTGACTGTGAAATGGCAGAAATCAAGAAAACTTTAACTGAGTCACATCCTTCCTACCCTGCCCCAATAGCATTCAAGTCCCAAATCATTTGCAAACAACCAAGTAACCATGAAGGAAAACATCTTGATGTTATTCCTGAAAATCTAATCTGTGAAAAACCAAAGATTGTAAGATTTGAAAACAAGAAAGGCGGCCCGCTTTTGCATGGAGAAACTCTCCATTTGGTCTGTGAAGCTTCAGGCTTACCTGAACCAGATATCACAATCACCCTTCCATCTGGGCATACTCCTGATCCTACGTTTACTATTAAGCCAGGAGGGAGAAATATTATTACCGTGACTAAATCAGGTGTTACTGCGGTAGATGCTGGTCAATACATCTGTATTGCAACCAACGCAGGTGGCTCTACATCTAGCAAACTGTATGTTGATGTTGTACCTGAAAAACCGAAGATTGTGAGATTTGAAAACCAAAAAAGCGGCGCACTGGTGCAGGGAGAAACCCTCCATTTAATCTGTGAAGCTTCAGGCTTACCTAAACCAGATATCACAATCACCCTTCCATCTGGGCATACTCCTACGCTTACTGCTAAGCCAGGAGGGAGAAATATTGTTACCATGACCAAATCAGATGTTACTGCAGTAGATGCTGGTCAGTACATCTGCATTGCTACCAACGCAGGCGGCTCTACATCTGACAAACTGTATGTTCAGGTTGAAACCCCCACATCGGCTATGCCAGGCGTATCCACTTGCACAACGGAGATATCTAAAGTCACAACTCCAACACCCACCACACAGGCTGATAGTACGACGTTAAGAAAACCAACGATTGTGAGGTTTAAGATTAACCATAACACAGAAGTACATGGGGAGACCCCATATTTGGTATGTGAAGCTTCATTTATACTTCCTCCAAATATCATTGTCACTCTCCCATCTGGACTGAATGCAACTAGTGGGAGTGTGATGATGGGGGTGAATGGTACCGTCACCATAACTAACGTCAGTGCAGCAGATGTCGGTCTGTACACCTGCATTGCGTCAAGTCCTGTCGGCTCGGCGTTTGCCACAGTGTTGATCGATACCCAAACCTACGCGTCTGTTTTACCCACTTTTACTACTTATCATCCAGTGTCTAAAACACCACCTATCGGTAACACCCTACCATTTGTTTCGCCCCCTTTTAATGTTCCACATCCAGTGTCAACAGCTCACCCGTTCCGCAATTCAGAAATCCGCCCCTCAGACTTGCTATTCGTTGTTGGTTTGGGTACATTTTTCGGAGTTTTGCTGATCTCTGGTCTTTTAATTGCACTTTGGTGGAAACAAAAGCCCCCAAATGACCCTGTTTACTTAGCACCGACTATTTACCCTCCCAATACAGACGGCATGGTAAACAGTTCTAACAATGACTCAGGCACTGCAGGTCCAAACGAAGAACTAAACATGCCTGAAAATGTATATGAGAACCCAGACTCTGACATGGACATTACTTCCTGTGAGGCAACCAGTGGTAACGATGGCCCTGAAGACCAATTCGTTCATACTGGGGGTCCAAATCTGAAATCACGTTTGGCACCCGATTCCAAGTTAGTCCACAATGCCTTGACAGTCCATGAACTAGTAAACGTCGTGTATGGGAAGGATGTACATGATAAGCCAGACTCTGCCATGGGTATTAAATCCTGTGTGGCAGCCGGTGGTAACGATGACCCTGGAGACCAATTCGATGCTGGAGGTCCAAAACTGAAATCGGGTTTGCCCCCTAAGTCCAAATTGGTCCACAATCCGTTGACAGTCCATGAACTAGTAAACTTCGTGTATGGGAAGGATGTATGTGAGGCTGGGCATAAAGAGGAAGCGTTAGCTGCTACCCCTCATTCCATTAATGGGGAAAACGAAAAAGAAGTCGCTGAAGGAGAAGAATATGCTACTCCTCATTACGATGATAAGAGTGTCTTTGATAAGAAGTCATCAGTAGGGGGTACCTCTCGTGTCATCTATGATAGTAACAATGGGCAAGAATCAGGTTCAAATGCTTCTTCGCAGGTTGTTTATCACAGTGAAGAAGGCAGTGCAGTGTCTGTTGCATCTCCATCCATTTACAAGCATAACAAGGAGAAACAAGAATCTCCGAATCGTCCAAAAAATTATGAAACTGACAATCAGAAAAAAGCAGTTTCTGTTCCTCGATTTATCTATGAGAATAGTGAATAAGGTCAAACCTACCACTGGAATCTAAAATGGTAATCCGAATATAGAGTAAGTATCATAATGTGAACAAGTACAACCCTTTGAAAACATGAAAATGTACCTGAAAACATATCAATTAAAATGAAAAATTCCACATATTTGACACAAATTAAACTCAAATATCCCAAAGACCCTAACATAAACAAAAGGCTCCCATTGCTGACAGTGAATGAAATATTAGAAACATCATTAGATTCAGATTCAGCTTTATCGGTTCTTGGCATGGCAAATGACATTATAAATGTCACATGAAATGTGCCAAAGAATTACATTTCATAAAATCTTAAAAGTTGTTACAAGTCACAAACATACATAATCACATTTAGTTTAAAAACCTAGATACACGATTAAATATAGCAGTGGCGGAGAGACAAAGTGAACACAACTATGTCAGCAACAATAACGTACGTAGAATTTAAGAACAAAGTAACTGCATGTATATTCTGTACAGACGCAGTACTAGTGACCTATCGCCACAGAATCACCATCTTGATAGAGCAATTTTATTGCTCTAGGAACAAAGAAGAGTTCATGTCTCTTGGTCTTACTCTTTGTCAATACCCAGTAGCGTCTTATCATTACATGTATTATGCATTTTCTTAAAGAGTTCAAGTCCTTGCCCTGGATTACATCTAGAGTACGTGCTCCCATCGTAACATTTCCGGTAGTTTGGGGTATAACTAAACCCCATAACTACCCACAGTCATAAAAAAACCTGGAACGTCTCAGGAACAATGGCCTTCCCGATTTGACATATTTTCCTGTAATCTTTTCAATATATTTAATATCAGCAAACCACGGAGAATGACCCAAAAACTGTAAAAGAAAGTTTCATAATCCAACGGAGATTGCAATTTAGACAAGATCCGTCGTTCTCGTGCGCAGTACTTTTCAATTGGCATTTAATATGTAACGTTAGAACTACACAACATGCATATGACCCGAGTGCGAACGCAAGCTGTTAGCAGACATATACAGTAACAGACTACACCTTAACGCAACCAGCATTAGCGATATAAAGTAATTCGAACCAAAATCATGTTCTAGTTGGGATCGATTGTGAATTATTCACAAGTTTCCACAGCAAAGCGAGCTACCGGGTCGTTTTCCTTACTGCGTACCTTGCACCAGAAAAAAAAAAAAAAAACATGTTTAAGATTAACGCTCGTGATGTGTCAAAGGCCACAAAATGTCAAATTATGTCAAAGATTTCCCTGCAATCAGGAAATTAGTGCATTGAGTGTAACTTGGACGCGAATTTGTAGTAGAGTACGAAAGGCAGAGAACTACATTTCTTTAAGAAAAAAATATAAATTATGCCTTATATGCTCTGTAGAAAATCAGAGAGTTTGTTGAAAGTTGTCTGCATGTATAAAAGAGAGATAAAATCGAAATGTCTATAAACGTGTGAGACGAACAACCTATAAAGTTGGACATGGAACTGTTATCCGTACCTCACACTTAACGCGACCAAGTTTAAGTTTAGTCCTCAATTTATATTTTGAGCTAGATGTCTTTGTGTTGTCTGTTAGTGAATCTTCGCTATATGTAGCAAGATTTTAATTCCTTGTTTTGTTATT
>NC_049995.1:280354-284641 GCF_000003815.2 Branchiostoma floridae | reverse complement strand
GGGCCTATAATAGGTCTGTGGCATATATTGATTTCTATGTGTACGTTATTCAGCTTAAGATTAAAAGCTCTGGGCATTATATTGTATTACCAGGGTCCTAAACTGATAAAATGATGAATCTCAAAGCTTTAAAAAAAACCTGCACGTTTTGCGTGGGTCCATTTAGACCCACCCAGTCGGACTCAACACCGCTTTCCCTATTTGAATTTTACAATGTTGTGTCAAATTAGTAATAAAAAACGTAGGAGATCGTGTAGCAGAAATTTGCTGACAATGTCACGAAAGGAATTTTGTAGCAGATCTAAAATGTTTCAGTGGCGCTTCAAAATTTACGCCTTGGGCCAAACGCTGAATCGGACCCCACTCGCCATCGGATGTTTGGTGGTTAAGCTTTCATGTCAAGACTTAAAGATCAAGTACAACCAACTTACAGCAAAGGTATTTTGAATGTTGTTAGACTTAAGAACTGGTTTTTGCTTGAAATCTTCTGTAAAGATGACTAAAGCTTCTTTGTGAAATGTTAAGAGGATAAGAGTACTACTAATAGTACTTCGATACTACTACAATACATGCTACTGTACTCAGAGAATGACGTTTAATTGCCATACAGTTGCAGAATGAGTAACATCCGTTTTACTGCCTTGTGTATTTAAAGTGGATATTATACTGGGTAGTGCCTTCTTGTGGCTGAAAACAAAACGAAACATTGTTAACGTTGGGACTTTCGATAAATTCTCTCTTGCGGTCATTCTGATATGCGACATAGTTATGAAGCCCATGTGAGCAGGGCAGGCTCAATGTAATCGTAATCAAAACATTAAAAAGTGCACTAAAAAGGAAAAATTAAGGATTGAATATTTTGTACTTTTTGATTCTAAACGTTATATAAGATATATTAGAAATTGAATGACGTGATTTTTTTACCCTTACCTGTTTCGTAATGACTTGCATGCCATATTGTATTTTCTTTTCAATTCGCAATTCTATGTAACAATTTTTTTCCAATTGAGTAACCATTTCAATAAATTATTATTGACGTACTATAAGTGTTTCTGCTTCTGCTTTCTTTCTGAGCGACAAAAATGTAATAGGTATGAATGCAAAAGCTATACCCACAGACGACAAACATTTCTAACAGAAGTACAAATGTACGAACATGCACATACGTACACATATATATCTACACACAAATACACACATACTTACAGGAAAAGAAATATAATTTTACAGAACAACACTATATGTTTTCGTTGTTCGTTTTTCTTTTCCTAGTATACTATTAGACAAATAAAAACACCAAACCCATTAATAAGAACAACAGCTACAAGTTTTATTCCAATAATTGAATAAAGTTGAAATGACATGACGTCCGTGTGGCGATGGCTTGCCAGCACTTATTTATTGACAAAAGACGTGCCCTAGGCAGTCGTTAATATGCGCTGCTTATGATCAATCTTTGTTATGGAACTTGATGGTAAACATTTATGATATGTACTTTCCGTAGTCATTTTTCATCATCTATCAAAAATATCATTTAGAGGGCATTAGGCCCAAAACAGTTTTCTTTGACAAGACAAACTAAGTTGATACATTGGTTAGCTTTCCGTGGCGTAACTGAACAATCTTGACAAGGATGCTTTGATGGAATGCATAATTTAGCTTGCCCTTTTATGTCTGAACTTTTACCATTTCTACACTGACAAGATGGAATCGTATCACCTTCGTCTTATGTCTATGTAGCTGGCGTTCTTCTAATCTAGCTGCATGAAATCAATTCAGTTGATGGCATTTTAGATTTTTGAGGAACCATTTTTAAGATTAAATTTCTTTCAGATGTCAGTTGAAACGTTTTCCTCAAATTCAGCAAGTAGTAAAGTAAAAAGGATGCCAGTTTATAGAAGGTATTAAGTAGGCATGTAAATTTGTGTTGTAATGCTTATTGTATGATGATCAGGATAAAGACTCGAATATGAGGCTAATTAATGTTTTTTTTAATATCAAAGGGATTTTTGTGTCTCTACTTTCCCTGCAGCATATATAATCCCGTCCTACTTAGAAAAAATATATTCTTTTCTCACATTAAAGATTTTAGAAGATGCCATCAATAAAATTGACTTTCTGTAGCTTCACAGCCATCGAAAAGACCAAAGCTTCAGCAATGAGTCTCATGTATATGCGTAGTCTTGTCTCTTTCTGTTTTCTACAAAGTTTCAATTTCTGCTGGTTAGTCTACGCTTTACTGATTCCCCTGGCACACCTTGAACTGAACTGAACTATTCACATCTAAAAGGAATGAGCAATAAAAAGAAAACTAAGACATCATTTTCTGTTGGTCCAGATTAAGCCATGCCGGCAAAGCCAGTATTCAGCCAACCAGATCGGCCATACAGCTATGACGTCATCTTACCACCAGATCCGAGCTGAGTGTTCAAGGTTCCGGGCCGGAGTTCAAATCTATCATTAACAAATAGATAATCCTGGGAAAAAGAAATTCTCCATAGATACATTGAATACTTGAATATTGGTGACATTTAGAAGTGCGGTTTTGTCTTTCAGGTGATCAACATACTGCGCATGCTTCGGTTGATGTGTACTTGGAATCCAGACGCTAATTAGGCATCTGCGAGGCGCATGCGCGCTTTCGTTCACCCAGTCGTGAGAAGTACACCACGCCTGTCTGCTACCTCAGTCTGAAACAGGTACAGAGTTGCAAATATTACGGTGACCAAATAACTATAAATGCTGAACCAGCTAGAAGAAACTTTACGTAGAAGGCTGAAGGCATGTTCCTTTACTTCATTTTCGTACGTGTTTAAAAAACAACAAATAATATGCGGAGCGGAATTTAAGTAAGTCGACAACAAAGCTGCTAATTAGTCTACTGTTGTTGTTGTTAGAAGCTAGCCATGTAACAGTTGCTTTCACGAAACCCCATTGTACAGGTGTAATTCACTTTGCCCAGCAGTCTAGGGGTAAAAAAAATGCTGTAAAATATTTAAAAAAAAAAAATTCGGGGAAGGGGGAGGTTAGCTATAGGGCAGTGCCGGAACCTTTCAGCCAAACACTGATATAATCAGCACACAGCGCGTGTGATGTATGGTCTTAACCCAGACGCAAATGAAGAGGTCCAAGCATGTTTTCCTACCCTCACATTATAGATAGAGAGATAGATAGATATGGCAACTGTAATTGCCTTTGCTAGTTAGTGTGAATCAAGTATAGGGTCTGCAGTTGCTCTTTGGATGACTAGCAATGACTTTTGGAGATTGAAAATATTTGAAAATGTAACATTAGTCTACTTTTGAGTGAAAGTGTGTGTCATTGATGTCCAAAGAGAAGTTCCAAAAAGTCGCCAGGGAAATCTTCGAAAGGAAAGCAGTTGAAGACAGGTTATTTTTTATTTTATTTTATGCTGGTTTTTTATAATTGTAACTAAACAAAAAAATTGTCGGCCTACCTTTGAGCAAGCCGATATTACTTATTGCATAAGAGCAGCCTCTGATTATTTTCTGTTATTGTGAGACAAAGAAAAAAAATCAAGTTTTGATTGAGACGTAAGACATTTTTTAGCATCCTCCTTCATAGACTTGGTTTACTTGGTATAGCAGCCGATGTTAAAGACATATGCGCATTATTTTAAAAGCAAGCATAGGCGGTGTCAGATAATTGCAAACATTTGTTAGCATGAAAGGAAATAGCAACCTATTCACAGCGCATGCTCTGGCTGACGTCTGCTCGGATCCAGACAATATTAATTAATCTGCTCAGGCGGATGCGCGCTCCCGTTCGCTCACTTGTGAAAAGTACAAGTAAGCCTGTCTTCTACCTCGGTCTGAATAAGGTACACGTAGGGCAATTATTAGAGTAGCTCGGTAGATGATATATAAATAAGAGAAAATGAACAGAGAAAGAGCTTCTAAAATGCAGATTGGATTTTCAATAACTGGTTCATGCTGCTTTCAACTGCTGATTAATAGCAGAATATACCGGGCGAGCTTTGAGCAAGCCGACATTGTAGCGACAAATTACTTTTTGTTATGGTCTCCTGAATCAGTTAAACTGTTTCTCGTGCTACTATTTTTCTAAACGTGGATACTCGAGTTACGAGAGCGCGGTGAGAAAAATTAAGCTTTTGGACGGAAGGTAATTCAAATAGTCCCTCTGTATAGGTGTAGTTTACTTGTTGTATGTTTGGGCATTTTATTCGTGCGGAGCAATGAAATTCTGTATAAGACACCGGATAACACTTCTTCCTGACAACCTACTCTTGACATGTAAAGCCTATAT
>NC_049995.1:278723-280170 GCF_000003815.2 Branchiostoma floridae | reverse complement strand
CGTCAGCGATCTCTTAGTTCCATTTTCAGCAGTTATACGCCTGGTGCCTTCTCTATCGATATCACATACATTCTCATAATTCCACTAGGTGTCATTTTACCGCCACCTAAAAAACGTTGTTATAGAGGCTTCTCAGATTGTTTCAACACCTATATATCTGAATTGTATTACATTTAAGATATTTAACATTCGGTGTTCAAGACAATCTTGGGAAGACCTCTATACTTGTCTAACGTTTTTTTAGGTGGCGGTATAATGATACCTGATGGAATTATGATAGTCGATGTTATATCAGTTCCCGAGTTTTACACTTCTTCGCTGACTTTTTGGAGGTTGGTTGATGTTAGCCGTTCTTAACATCATGGAAATGTTACCGGTGATATTTGAGTTCCAAGTATAGTCGGGCGTGTATAGGCAGGCATACGTCCAGCGCCCAACCCATGTCTCCTTGCAAATGTTAACCTTATTTGAACAAGAACGTTACCTCCATGCTTTAAAGTAGCGTACAATTTGGACAACGTGGCTCCGTTGGCAGCATGTTAGCTGGGTTTATCACACAGTTACAATTCAATCACCAGTTCTTTTTTGCTTAATTGATTGTTTAAATAAAATTAAATCTTCAGAACTAAATTTTTAGATAAAAAATAAAAATTTTTTTTCGGACGTTTCGAGTGACATCCATCACTCTTCTTCAGTGTGACAAAAATTACCCGGCAGAGAAATACTGTTCATCTGACTAAAAAAGTTTGGTTGGACATGTCAATTAACTAATTTTCAAGGATCGTATGAAACGTCACTCAAATGTAAACCATGTTCGTTTGCACGAGTTGATCTAAAACACCACCTTAAACCGGAAGGGAATAGAGAACTTCGCGTAGAACTTTCCAGTACATGGGACCCCTCTTTGCATCACAATGGACAATAAATGTTCCTGTGGTATTGCCTTACCATTGGGAAATATGCGTTAGAAATGATGGTTTAACTTTAAGTTCACTTTTTCATCGTTGATGATACAGGTACGATCAGGAGAGGAGTTTGCTGAATTGTCAGGGAGGATACCTCGGAAGGAGGATTGTTGCAGAGAGGTTGGTGCTGTTATATTGGTGCTTGTTGTTACTGTTCATTTACAAACATGAAAATATGTCGGCCTGACCTTGAGCAAGCCGACATCACTTATTGGCGTAAAAACAGCGCCAGGTAATCGCCTGCTATTGGGCGCAGAAGTAATTCTATACCTACGTTGCGTTTGTTGCTAAAGGTCACTCTCCCTACACCTGCGTCAAGCTTGCGTCCCTGTGGGGTTCGTTCATTGCGTCATTGTTTTGTTGTTTTCTCTGATATTTTATAATTTAGATATTGCGTAATACGTAAAAGTATGTCTTAAAAGACGACAAAATACACAAAAAAGTCAGAAAATTCGTTATCTCTGAAATTCGTTGAGTATCTT
>NC_049995.1:274612-277567 GCF_000003815.2 Branchiostoma floridae | reverse complement strand
GTACCGCAATTGGATTATGTCATTGTCAGACGACAGCAGCGTGTAACAAATGCATGGGTGACATTGCGGCGCCCTTGCGTTAAACATGTCGGTCCAATTGTTTACAAACAAACAACATGTGCTTGTATGCCTGCCGACCGAAAAGAGCCGTTTCAATGTGCTGTGGTATGCCACTCGTAGTAACAATGATAATGATGCTTTCTAAAAGATTTTAACTAGGAGGTGTTTGATAATTTTTATGGCTATAACTTGCTGCATTAGAAGCAATTGCGTCACCTTAGCGATATTTATGATTATACTTACAGTTAAATTGTTAATAGTTATCAGAATACTAAAGTAAATTATGTTAAGGTGTTATTTTTAGATTTGGAATGTAAAACCTTTTAGTATCCAGGATTGCAAAGCTACTGGTCTTATCTTAGTCGCTTAGAGCCCTGAAAACTTTGAAAATGTCACGTGACTGAACTAAACAATTTAACTCCTCTTGATGTATAGATCATGGCAAACAAGCTGAAGACACTGGTTCTTCTACTAGCAGCTAACGCTTCCTCTTTATGCCCAGCCTCACATACATCCTTCCCATACACGGCGTTTACTAGTTCATGGACTGTCAACGGATTGTGGACCAATTTGGACTTAGGGGGCAAACCCGATTTCAGTTTTGGACCTCGAGCATCGAATTGGTCTCCAGGGTCATCGTTACCACCGGCTGCTACACAGGATTTAATGCCCATGGCAGAGTCTGGGTTCTCATGTACATCCTTCCCATACACGACATTTACTAGTTCATGGACTGTCAAGGCATTGTGGACTAACTTGGAATCGGGTGCCAAACGTGATTTCAGATTTGGACCCCCAGTATGAAGGAATTGGTCTTCAGGGCCATCGTTACCACTGGTTGCCTCACAGGAAGTAATGTCCATGTCAGAGTCTGGGTTCTCATATACATTTTCAGGCATGTTTAGTTCTTCGTTTGGACCTGCAGTGCCTGAGTCATTGTTAGAACTGTTTACCATGCCGTCTGTATTGGGAGGACAAATAGTCGGTGCTAAGGAAACAAGGTCATTTGGGGGCTTTTGTTTCCAGCAAAATGCAATCAAAAGACCGGATATCAACAAAACTCCGAGAAATGTACCCAAACCAACAGCGAATGGCAAGTTTGAGGGGCGGACTTCTGAATTTTTTTTTTTATTCAAACATTTAAACAGAAATACAGAGTGACAAAAGGGGGCGCACTCAAGTGCAAGACTTATTTTGACGCTACCCCTTACATAAAAAAGCATACATATTTTACAGAGAGAAAAACAAGTACAAATGAAAAGCAAAGGATAATCACATCAGACAGAAAATAATGCATTGTACTTAATATAACAAGAAAGGATAAGCGCAAGTCCAGTTTCCCACCCACTGATGAAAAAAAAAATTGGACACATTACAAAACATGCCAGGACAACTGTGTTTTAAAAATGCTTAGTTGTAGTGATGAAGTTTTGGGTTGTTAATAGAATATTGGAGTTGACAACAGATGAATGTAAAGGACTACCACGGAGTAAAATGGAAACTTTAGCGTTGTCCGATAGCGATGAGAGGTTAAGGGTGTGTCCTAAGAGCCTGGAGAGTTTGCCGAGGAGGGTTGAGCGTTGGGCATTGTACATAGGGCAGTGGAGTTAATAATGTAGTACTGTTTCGCGTTGGCATCCGCAGTTACATGCTGGGCTGTTTAGCAATCCTCGAGTAAAGAGACTGTGGTTTAAACTACAGGTGCCAATACGAAGGCGTAATAGGTGAACACAGGAAAGGCGAGGGCAATGACTAAAATAGTTGAGCTTAATAGGTCGTATCGTTTTTAGGAGAACAGTTCGAAATTGACAGTAGTTTAAAGAGCGAGTTGACAAATCGAGGTTGTTCCAGTGGTGCGTCGACTACGGAACAAAGGACCTGGCAAAACGATTAGTTGAATAATTTAGAGGTTTTAAGTTCATCCTATTACGCAATTCATATGAACATGATGAGAGGATAGGTGTGGGTGCTAGTTGAGACAGGTAGTTTCGGGTTTGACCATTTACAATTTTATAGAACAAACATAATCTATGAAGGTGTCTTCTGTCTGACAGTGTTTCCCAACCAAGTTCATTCCTAGTTGCCAAGTAAGAAGACCCCTTGATGGCGCCTGTTACAACAAGGGCACAGTGATATTGTATGCGTTCAATTTCCTCGGCTGTTGTACCGTGCCAGATAACGTCGCCGTACTCAAGACCGGGGGGGATGTATGATTTATATAAAGTTTCGAGGATATAACGAGGTATTTTGAATTTTAGGCCGCTAAAGAGGTCAATACTTTTGGATACCTTAGTTACAATGTAATTAGTGTGGGAATTCCAGGACATGTTGGAGCTCAGTATAACTCCAATATGTTTATGGATATCGACTGACTTTATCTCACTGTTGTTAAGAAAAAGGGGTGAATGAACAAGGGGATCTCTCTTGGCTGAGAAGCACATTTCTTCTGACTTTTTTGGATTTAGCTCCATGAGCCACTGGGTGGCCCAAGCATGAATTCTGGACAGGTCAGCGTTTAAGCAGGCAGCAGAATCAAAAGGGTTGTCTACAATTTGAAGAAGGGAGCTGTCGTCGGCAAATAGGAATGGGAGGGAAATAAGGTCATTTACAATGTCATTTATATACACGAGAAAGAATAATGGGCCTAATATTGACCCCTGTGGAACACCAGCGTTGGTCATGTCCCAGGCAGAAGACTGGCCGTCAATGACTACACGCTGTGACCTATTTCTTAGATAACTGTCAATCCAATTAATGAGTGGTCCTTCTATACCATTTCTTTGTAGCTTATAGATAAGTCCTGAATGCCACACCCTATCGAAAGCGCGCGAAGAATCAAGAAATACTGCTCGAACGTCTTTACCTGACTCGTAAGATTTTAGTATGGTGTGTGTG
>NC_049995.1:272765-274512 GCF_000003815.2 Branchiostoma floridae | reverse complement strand
ATAAAACCTGACTGAAGACGATATAAAAGATTATGACAGATCAAGTGATTGTATAGGTGTTTGTAAGCTATTTTTTTGAGTACTTTGGACAGGGTGGGGAGAAGTGATATGGGACGGTAGTTGGATTTGTCTTGTGGGTCACCTTTTTTAAAAATAGGTATAACGTTTGCGTATTTCCAAATTTCAGGAAATATGCCATGACAGAGTGAAAGATTAAAAGCGAAAGATATTTTATCAGCAATGAAAGGCGTGATGATTTTGAGAAAATGGTTATCGATGTTGTCATACCCGTGGGCCTTGCCGGTATCCAGGTTTTTAATTATATAATCACACACAATAAAACTTCTTCAGGGGAAGTTGTAATGTGTAGGAGCCGACTGGATGTGAGATATTGAAAAGCTGGGAGAGAGGCATGGGAATCGTCAATGGTTAATTGAGATGTAAAATATTTATTTAAAATTGTCGCCTTTTCGTGCTCGTCGAAAATATAGGAACTACCCTCTTTGAGAGGGGGGATGGAAGAAGTAACTTTAGGTCTATAAAAATACTTGACGACATGCCACCATTTTTTACTAGAAGTAGATGGGTCATTAAGCGAATGTATAAGGCGTTCGTAGTAGTTGGATTTGTTTTGTGAAATGAGATTGGTGAGCCTGTTGCGTACCTTTCGGTATGCAGCCCAATTTGCATTTGTGTTAAGACGCCGAGCCTGTTTGTGAAATTTATCCCGTGAACGCATGAGTTTGCGAACTTCAGAAGTAATCCAGGGTTTGTCTTTGGGTCTGATTAATATTTTTTTGCTGGGGACGCACTGATGTTTAGCCTCTAGGATAAGCTCAGATAATTTTGTCGCGGCTGAGTCGACTGAATCACAGAGAAAGATATCATTCCACTTGGAGGAAGAGCAAAAAGTCGCGAGCTTGCTTTGGTTTATTTGTGAGAAGTCCCAGACGGTCCGATGATAAGGTTTTGGTATGTGGACAGACAGGGACATAGAACAAATAGTCGGACAGTGGTGACAACCTGACAGGGGGGCTTGAACTGATATGGAATCTACGTAGTTTGTGGCATCGGTAAAAATTAGGTCAAGAAGAGAAGGATTTTGAGACAAATCGCAGGTTGGTTGATTAACAATTTGGGCGAGATTCAAAAACTGTGTCGACTGATACAGTTTGTTGCCAACAGACGAGGTAGAGTCCCGGTGCCACCACTGATCATGTTTTGCATTAAAATCGCCCAGAATGACGATTGCGTCAGGATTGGACATCTTGGCCACCTGGACTGAGTCAGTGAGGGAATTTATGAATTCATCAACAGTAGACGCATCTTGATTGGGTGGCCTATAATAGACGGATAACAAGATTTTGAAAGATTTGATTTTCAGTTCGACCCAGATAGCTTCAAAAAGTTGAGACTCGAGATCAGTGCGCCTTATGAAGGCGATGTTTGTTGATATGTATAAGAGCACCCCACCACCGTGTCTGTTTCGATCACGTCTTGTGGGTGGTTGAAAGCCCTGGATTGCAAGGTTGTCGGAAGAAATCTCACTACTTAACCAGGTCTCGGTGATAGCAATAATGTCAAGTTTGAAATTTTGGGATAAAAAGGATAACTCATCCAGCTTAGTTCCAGCGGATATACTGTTAACGTTAGCGTGTAGTATGTTGAGGTACTTGGATGTTCCGGGATACTTAGCGGGCCCAGGGTTGGGATGCACATCGTAACATAAACTGATCAATAGCAAAAT
>NC_049995.1:267607-272665 GCF_000003815.2 Branchiostoma floridae | reverse complement strand
CGAAAAGGAAGTACCGAAAGTGCGAAAAGGAACAAAAAGGAACGAAGAATGAAGCAAACTAGAGTTCGGCGACCTCATACCTCCATGAATATTTAGAGCTTTTGTCAATTTCATGCAAATGACTTAACATTCACATGATTTATGCATGGTGTTGTTCATTATTGAATAACGTACAGTACACATGTCACAAGTAAAATTCCCAATTCAGATCATTAATCATTAGGTTGTTTTGCAATTTTTGCATAAATTATGCAAATAAGTTCTACTTTTGCATATTTGATATCTGCATATGTTCCACCGATTATAATTAACAAGTGTTACATTTATCGAAGTCCAGTTATTGTAAACAATGGAATTATACAATTTCCTCATTAATTATGCAAATGGATCCTCATTTGCATAAATGCATATCATTATTTGGCATAATTAGTATCTTATCTTGTACAACATTGTCTAAGGTACCTACATACCAAAAATTATGAAAATCCGCTGTTATCTTCTTGAGTTTTCCTCGTCAGAACTTTTTGACAAAAATGCCCCTGCTATCCCAAAACTAGACACTAGGTGGCCCAAACTTATGTCATTTTTTCCTGAGCACAAGTGCTATCTAACACCTCAAAATCGTGACCACAGCATGTTCAGAACACGAGGTAGCAAACCCGGAAGTTGGAGCAGTACCAAGGGAAGTCACTAGGGGGCCCAAAATCTAATCATTTCCAGCTTTCATAACACACTACCAACACATCAAGTATGCAATTCACCCTGACGTTCTTAAGTTATCTTGTTTACACACAGACACACAGACAGATAAACGCAGGGTAAACTAGAGTTCGGCGACCTCATACCTCCATGAACGTTTAGAGCTTTTGTGAATTTCATGCAATTGACTAACACATTAACATAATTTATGCATGGTGTTATTCATCATTGACTAACATACACATGTCAAAATACATAGAAAAAACTGCTATGATAGAATATTCTCATTAATTATGCAAATGTACGCCTATTTTGCATAATTAGTATCT
Source organism: Branchiostoma floridae (assembly GCF_000003815.2). Taxonomy (NCBI): domain Eukaryota; kingdom Metazoa; phylum Chordata; class Leptocardii; order Amphioxiformes; family Branchiostomatidae; genus Branchiostoma; species Branchiostoma floridae. The sequence goes on along the minus strand of NC_049995.1, from coordinate 271,637 downwards.
TACCTTGTACAACATTGTCTAAGGTACCTACATACCAAAAATCATGAAAATCCGTTGTTCCCTTCTTGAGTTATCCTCGTCAGGAGTTTTTGACAAAAATGCCCCTGCTATTCCAAAACTAGACGCTAGGGGGCCCAAACTTATGTCATTTCTTCCTGAGCACAAGAGCTATCTAGTACTAAAAAATCGTTACCATAGCATGTTCAGAACACCGAGATAGCAAAACCGGAAGTTGCGCTGCAGTACCAAGGGGAGACACTAGGGGGCCCAAAATCTAATCATTTCCAGCTTTCATCACACCCTACCAACACACCAAGTATGAAACCAAGTCACCCTGTCGTTCTTGAGTAATCTTGTTTACACACAGACACACACACAGACACACACACAGACACACAAACGCAGGGTAAACTAGCATTCGGCGACCTCATACCTCCATGAATATTTAGAGCTTTTGTGAATTTCATGCAATTGACTAAGACATTAACATAATTTATGCATGGTGTTATTCATCACTGACTAACATACACATGTCAAAATTATAGGATCATTTATCAATGGGTAGTTTTGCAATTTTCACATAAATTATGCAAATTAGTTCCTCATTACCATATTTGGTTTCTGCTTACATGTATATTCCACCTATCATAATTAACAAGTGTTACATTTATTGAAGTCCAGTTATTGCAAACAATGGAAATATACAATTCCCTCATTAATTATGCAAATTAAGTCCTTGTTCGCATAACATGCATATCATTATGAACATCTTTGCTCAAGCTACCTGCATGCCTAAAATGATGTCAATTCGTCGATCCTTTCTGCAGTTATCCTCCTTGGAATGTCTTGACAAAAACGCCCCTGCAGTTCTTAAATTAAATGTTAGGAGGCTAAAATCTGCCCCACTTTGTCACGACACTGCAAGCTATCTACCAGCCAAATATCAAGACCATATCATCTCCAGGACAAGAGATACATAGAAAAAAACTGCTATGATAGAATATTCTCATTAATTATGCAAATGTACGCCTATTTTGCATAATTAGTATCTTATCTTGTACAACATTGTCTAAGGTACCTACATACCAAAAATCATGAAAATCCGTTGTTCCCTTCTTGAGTTCTTCATCCTCGTCAGGATTTTTTGACAAAAATGCCCCTGCTATCCCAAAACTAGACGCTGGGGGGCCCAAACTTATGTCATTTCTTCCTGAGCACAACAGCTATCTAATACTCAAAATTCGTGACCAAAGCAAGTTCAGAACACCGAGATACTTAAACCTGAAGTTGCGCTGCAGTACCAAGGGGAGTTGCTAGGGGGCCCAAAATCTAATTATTTCCAGCTTTTATTACACACTACCAACACACCAAGTATGTAACCAATCCACGAAACCGTTCATGAGTTATCTTGTTTACACACAGACACACACACACAGACAAACGCGGGGTAAAATATAACCTTCATGACATTTCATGGAGGTAAATATAATCTCCATGACATTTCGTGGAGGTAATAACCTCCATGACATTTCATGGAGGTAATTATGAAGTAAAATCGGTGGTAATGTAAGGAAACGCAAATGCATATGAAACGGCCTTTACTTTTGCATTTTGCGGCTTGTTCCACGAAATTCCTATAGCCCCAATGGTTCAATGGAGGAATGAATATTGATGAGACCTATCTATGCATATCTATGTTCATGAACTTGTTAATGTGGTTATAACATTCCTAAAGCCCCCTTTACAAATCAAGAATTTAGCTCAGCCGAGTTGTTGGCGAGCTCCAAATGGACATTTTCGGCCGAAGTATGACCGGCGTTTTGGCGATTATACGGGCCTCGACCGATTTTTAGCAGCTCGGCCGGCGTTTGCGGGGGACACTTGCAGCTGCGCTTAATTTCAGCGAGGCCTCGGCGGCGAGCGTTGAGCTCGGAGAGCTCGTCTATGGGTTGCCTGTAGCTCGACCGGAGCTTGTCCTAGCAATGGCCAAAATTTGGCCAATACTCGGGCGGCAACCCGACGGGTTTTGACTCTCTCTTTTTCGGTCGGAGTTTGCCCGAACTCTTCTGCCTCGCGCCAGACTCGTTCGGGCTTCCTGCAATAACCAGACGATATTCCGTCCGACTTCTAAAACAAGTTTGGCGTGCTTTAGGCAAGCGTTGTGCTGGTGTCGCTGGGAGCTCGGGAGGGCTTCGGCAGAATTTTAACTGTCACCTAATCAATTTGACACCTGTGTTGGACACGTGCCTTTGTCTTGGGCTTTCATCTTCAACAGTTTGTTCCGAAATATAAGATAAATAAAGACTACTGTAGGAACTTTTCTAATAAATCGGACGGCCTTTGCCGGCCTTCGCTCGAGGTTCGCCCAAGGTTCGCCCGAGGTTCGCCCGATTTCAGCTTAGTCAAAATTATTGTATGATGCCTGACTGGTCTGTTCACTTTGTGGCTCTTGTGGTAGTTTTCAGATTGGTGTATCACAACATTCCTGTTGGTGTTATTGTTTTCAGTGTGCCCGTCCACTCCACTCATGTCCTACATATATCCCGCAACTCAGAAATCAAATTTGACACAAATATTGGCTTTCTACAAGGTTAGTCAGTTCTGACTTCCTCCAAGTTCAAGACATAGTATAATCTCATTAACAAACTAGAGTTCGTCGACCTCATACCTCCATGAAAATTTAGAGCTTTTGTAAATTTTATGCAATTAATTAACATTAACATAATTAGTGCATGGTGTTGTTCATCATTGACTAATGTACACAAGTCACAATGATAAAATTCCCATCATTAATCATAAAGAGGTTTTGCAATTTGTACATAAATTATGCAAATAAGTTCCTCATTACCATGTTTGGTTTCTGCTTATATTCCACCTATCATGATTAACAAGTGTTACATTTATTGAAGTCCAGTTATACTGCAAACAATGGAATTATACAATTTCCTCATTAATTATGCAAATTAATTCCTCATTTGCATAACATACATATCATTATGGACATCTTTGCCCAAGCTACCTGCATGCCTAAAATTCATCTAGTGGAGTACTCATATATTCAGAGTGACAGTTCAGGCTCGACTCAAAGGGTTGACAAGTAGATAGTTTTAAACACTTTGTACTTACCAGCTGGTCTTATCTTCAGTCCAAATAAACTCCTGCGCGAAAAAGGACCACCCTTGACATTCAAAGAGAGCAACAAACTCCAACAAGAAAAGGCATGAAAATCGTATTTGAAGCCAGAGAATTTTCCTGCAGTGCGCAGTTGTAACAGTGTATGTTATCTGGCCTAAAAGGTCACCTCGCAGATGCTACACGACCTCCTGTGACCTCCTGTACTAGAACCGGAAGTTGATGTCCTGCCGTTGGGATATGCCACCTGCCAACGCTTGCCGAGTTGAGAATTGACCTCAGTGACCTCTGGAATGCCATAAAGCTTCCTTACATATACACTGTGCACCAGATTTTCGGAGCAGAAGAATTTTCCTGATTGTTCATATCGAATTATTTCCTCGAGATCATACCTTTGTCAAGTAATTTTGCCTCATCACATACATTGCGAATGATATACTTAATTATTTGGATTCATTGCCACATCACATGCTGGGGAAAAATTCAGAAAGGTAATGTAACATGTCACATTAATTATGCAAACTACGTCGTGATCTAAATCTTTCCCGTGTTCATGTTCCACCAGACATACATGTAAATTACATGTGTTGCATTTATTGAAGTGGAGTTATGGATAACAATTGACTTATACAAATTCCTCATTGATTATGCAAATTAAGTCCTCATTTGCATAACATGCATATCATTATGAACATCTTTGCCCAAGCTACCTGCATGCCTAATATGATGCCAATCCGTCGTTCCTTTCTGCAGTTATCCTCTTTGAAGTGTCTTGACAAAAATGCCCCTGCAGTTCCACAATTAAATGTTAGGGGGCTGAAACTTGCCCCAATTTATCATTGCACTAAAAGCTATCTACCACCTAAATGGCAAGACCATAGCATGTCTGAAACAATAG
>NC_049995.1:261349-265861 GCF_000003815.2 Branchiostoma floridae | reverse complement strand
ATCATTACAGCATGATTAACAACAAGTTACATTCCCTTATGTTTGTTGACACCCATGTCACTCTTACAGATTACCAAAACAATAAAAAAACAGTTAGACATATTAAAGTCAAATGCTTGTGACATGTTACATCTTAACCTAAATGATGAGGAATACAAAAGAGGAAAAAATCATGCTCCAAACGACACATCAGTCAAGTAGATTGAGATTGAAGTTCTCCAAATGTTTAGATTGACCTATTTTCAAACATAAATCCATTTTACCGTACAAAATGCATATTGCTTTATCTCATCTAACAGTATATGGGATTAAAATGACTGATGGCCTGATGAATATAATGTGAGATAACATGCTAAAAGTAAAAGCATGACAAGATATGCTAATTAATCGACCACACCCCTTTCGTTTACATCACCAGTGTTTCACCTAGTTGTGACTCAAACAGTTATATGATAATGAGCTAGGCTTGCCAAGTACAGATATGTCAACATTGGCTCTTATAATTTGTGCTGTGCCTTCAGTGAGTAATATAAGTAACGATAGTAAACCCCGTGTATCGCCACAGGTTATACATTACACATGCATTCCGGTATGTCAACATGTGTTTACTGCCATTATGGGGATGGGAGGGGGAGCGTCTGTACCATTACGGTAATTTAAATTCCTGCAATGGTATGACCTTGAGGTTGAGGTTAATAAAGAACAAAACCCTTGAAGACTGTAGTGCTAGTTCAAATTGTGATATAAAATATTTTTATTGACAATTTTCATGGGAAGGAAGGCGTTCTGAGCGTAGTATGATAGGACGTTCGGGACCGTGCAGGTATCAACTGTGACCACAGAGTATTACTATATCGGATACAATTCGCGGATATTTGCGGGGCTTAAGTGTGGAAATGGAGTTTCTAATACGAAACGACTGAAGATTATTGTGTGTGCCACAAACTGACTCGTCTGTCATCATTTGACATCAAGATACTTGCGGCATCCAGGTCATATCACGGTATCTGCCAAATCTTCACCGCCCACGACTAGTTCCGCCCTCCTCAGCATTTCTCTACAAATCGTTACTTACGGTACGGTACGGTACATTCTGGTGTTCACGATAGACAAAACAGGTAAAACTGTCTTTTTCTTGGCGACAAAGAAATTCTTCAACTTGATGTGAACGCCGCATGATGACTATGATCTTCCTCCAAAAATCTGACTGACCATTTGGAAAGAAGGTTGACCGACACACCACTCACCTTCCTATAAACTACTGCTCCTCACTTACCTTCGACCTGACAACCTGGCAAAGGCAATGGCACGATCATGTAGAGTGCCTTGCGTCGCCTGCCAGTCGCTGCGCCAGTTGAAGGCCAAAGTACGGAAGAATTTTGTAATTTCCTGACGAGTCCCAGTTCTCCCGTGAGATGTGAGTGTAGCGAAAACATCGCCCTGCTATTGCGCATGTACCCAGGGTGACGTCATCGTGGCTCCCGGCATTCCTTGCTGATGACCGCAGACCCGAGGTCATCTCAAAGCAGATGTGTGGTTTCGGCGTATTTTCGTGAGGCACTTGTGATCTTCCAAGCTTCAATATGAAATAAAACGCAACGTATCCAGCCACCAAACCAGAGTCATTTTACCTCATTCACAAGCGGCACAAAAATGACAAGGATCTGAGAGATCCTAAGAGCGCCAGCAAAAACGTGTAACGTTACATGTAACCACAACGTTACAGTTGCCAAGTGAAAGATCGTGAAAGAATCAGGATCCAACCCAAGGAAAATATTGCTACGTTTGCTGTACATATACAGAGTACTTTTGCCAAGTTTCCTGCTTTATTATAATTTGAGCAATTTTGCACCAATTGCCGAAAATTTCAAAAGCTATCAGCAAAGTTGTCAGACAAAAACATATGATTCATTAATTAAAGTAGGCATGACGTAAGCGATATCTACTTTTAGAACTTCAGGGTAATAGTGAACTTGGAAATGTTTCGAAGATGTCTGGACGCTTCAATGCAGTCTCTCTCGCCGATCAATCAACCTATGTGTGCTATACCGCATGTGTGCCCTCAGTGTATCGAAAATACTATACATACATACAAATGTACATACATACATATTCATACTTGTTAACAAGTTGAAGCATTCACATAGTAATACTATAGAACTCATCCAACAGTCTAAAACTTACCGCAAGGCGTCGTATTTGCGCAGTCTATGCAACGTACGTACTCACGACTGTTTACGATGACGAAGCCCAAGACAATGAATGTGTTTGGGCCTCAAGGTAGGAGAAACATTCCGTATTAAATCAAAGTTTCATTCTAAAAAGAATGATGATGGGAAAGAAATCGATGGTACCGTGGACACTTTTCCGTCGGCCTTGTATACGTCCTCATCTAGCTCCGGTTCGTTCCTCTGATCGCAAATATATCTTAGATACCAGGCCCGAAAGGTTCCTTGCCAGACACTTAGATAGATAGATAGATAGATGGTTTATTGCGCAACAGTTGTAGCAGTGACAATGTATGGCAATGTACATGCATATATAACAAAAGGTACAGTCTAATACTACACATATACGTTATATTGCAACAATTACAGCTATTACAATATTATACTAGTGGTATCTACAGTAGGTAATAGAGGGAACTATGGCATACATCAGGTTTGGTATTTCTATGCTACTAGCGACATAACATTTGTCAAAAGTTATTTAGGAATGGTACAGTTTCTTTTTTGCATGGCGTGATAAATGTATTGACCTATGTACATAGATATAGAGTCATGACTTTTGTCTTTCTTCAATGTATGTAGGACAAGTCATAATGAAATGATACTCATCTTCAATGCTAGTCTCATCTTGACATGAAGGACATAGTCTCTGATCTGTTGGTATATTATGGTGGCGACCTTTTTCGATTTCGAGGCAGTGTGCACTTATTCTCAGTTTGGTAATACTATTCACAAAATTTTTGTTTTGAATAGATAAGAGGTAGTTTTCTATACCGAATTGGGTTTTTATTTTAGAATACACTTTGAGTTTATTGTTGTTTCTTAGTTTTTGTCTCCATTCAGAGAGGAATGTGTCCTTCATGCGTTCTTTAAATGTGTGTCCAAAATATTTGGCGTCAACGGTAGGATTGAGCCAGATATTTCGAAACCCATGTCGGCTTAGCATATCTTGAACATGTACAGCCCAATCTTGATCTTCTTCAACAGCTACATCATATGCTATTTTCACAATTCTGTCATTAGACATGTTCTGCAGTCTTAGCCAATATTTTATCAAATGAGTTTGGGTGTCAATGTACAGTGGGAACGCTCCTAGTTCCCCCCTTACAGCGGCATTGACGGAGCTTCTGGAACACTTAAGAACAATGTGGAACACCGAATTGATGAAATTGATAAGATCTGTATTTGGGTAAACCAGTCTTAAGATTACTTAGCTCGTCGACGTCCTTAAAGAAAAAGGCCATATTTTTATGATCGCGTACTTCTTTAAGTAGTTCTCTCGTAGATCCTGTATTCTCAACTACATGTACCATCGATTTTCTTTTGTCATCCGGCCAGAATCAGTATGATTTTATCTGTTATGCATACAGTACTTGAAGTTCGACCTTGTATGAAATAACGTTGCTTTCGTTTGAACCTGCTGAAATAGCAATAATGTCGTAAAGATATTGTGTCCGCCACAGTAGAAGACAAAACATTTTATTGGAAATTTCTAATGACATGAAAAGTCTGTTTGCTCTTGTTCCGTGGTACATGATAAGATTAGGGATGAGCCCCCTACTGAATGTCTTTTGTGTGACAGTTCGCCTATTTGTCTTTTATCATATCAAGTCGTTTGTTGGTTTGTTTGTTACAAATCAAGAATTGAGCTCGGCCTACGTGTTGGCGAGCTCCAAATGGGCATGAACAACCGACGTCCTGGCGATCATGAAAGTCGGCTTTACAATTCATGCGGACGCCGGGCCGAATTTTCAGATCGGTCAGAGCTCGCCGAATTTCAACATCGCCCGAGTATCGGCTGTATTTATCGCTGAAAATTTGCCCCCTTTACAAATAGACGGAGCCCGTCCGACGTCGGCCCAACACAACTGATAATAATTTGTTAATGAGATTGTACTATGTATTGAACATTGTAAAAAGCCAATATTTGTGTAAAATTTAATTGCGGGATATATGTAAGACATGAGTGGAGTGGACGGGCTCACTGAAAACAATAATATCAACAAGAATGTTGTGATACACCAATCCAAAAACTACCACAAGAGCCGCAAAGTGAACTGTGTGAGTATGAAGATAACGCATAAGACAATAAAGTTGACTTCACTGACATCGGACGGACCTCGGGCGAACTTCGGGCGAATGCCGGTAAAGGCAGTCCGATTTTCAGAATGGCAGCTTTTAGACATGAAGTATATAGCAAACCTATAGCAGATATATTAAGCGAAATAGGAAGTACTGCATTGGTGTCCCATTGCCCTTACATTATCAAGGTACGCAGCTTTTT
>NC_049995.1:258248-261249 GCF_000003815.2 Branchiostoma floridae | reverse complement strand
ATGTTTTCAAAGGGTTGTGCTTGTTCACATAATGATACTCACTCTATATTCGGATTAACATTTTAGATTCCAGTGGTAGGTTTGACCTTATTCACTATTCTCATAGATAAATCGAGGAACAGAAACTGTTTTCTGATTGTCAGTTTCATAATTTTTTGGACGATTCGGAGATTCTTGTTTCTCCTTGTCATGCTTGTAAATGGATGGAGATGCAACAGACACTGCACTGCCTTCTTCACTGTGATAAACAACCTGCGAAGAAGCATTGAAACCTGATTCTTGCCCATTGGTACTATCATAGATGACACGAGAGGTACCCTCTACTGATGACTTCTTATCAAAGACACTCTTATCATCGTAATGAGGGGTAGCATATTCTTCTCCTTCAGCGACTTCTTTTTCGTTTTCCCCATGAATGGAATGAGAGGTAGCAGCTAACGCTTCCTCTTTATGCCCAGCCTCACATACATCCTTCCCATACACGACGTTTACTAGTTCATGGACTGTCAACGGATTGTGGACGAATTTGGACTTAGAGGGCAAACCCGATTTCAGTTCTGGACCTCCAGCATCGAATTGGTCTCCAGGGTCATCGTTACCACCGGCTGCCACACAGGATTTAATGCCCATGGCAAAGTCTGGGTTCTCGTGTACATCCTTCCCATACACGACGTTTACTAGTTCATGGACTGTCAAGGCATTGTGGACTAACTTGGAATCAGGTGCCAAACGTGATTTCAGATTTGGACCCCCAGTATGAACGAATTGGTCTTCAGGGCCATCGTTACCACTGGTTGCCTCACAGGAAGTAATGTCCATGTCAGAGTCTGGGTTCCCATATACATTTTCAGGCATGTTTAGTTCTTCGTTTGGACCTGCAGTGCCTGAGTCATTGTTAGAACTGTTCACCATGCCGTCTGTATTGGGAGGGTTAATTGTCTGTGCTAAGAAAACAGGGTCATTTTGGGGTTTTTGTTTCCACCAAAATGCAATTAAAAGACCGGATATCAACAAAACTCCAAGAAATGTACCCAAACCAACAGCGAATGGCACGTTTGAGGGGCGGACTTCTGAATTGTGGAGCGGATAAGCTGTTGACACTGGATGTGGAACATTAGAAGGGGGCGAAACAAATGGTAGGATATTACCGTTAAGTGGGGCTCTCGACACTGGAAGATACGTATTAAAAGTTGGTGAAACAGACGCATAGGTTTGGGCATCGACCAGCGCTGTGGCCGACGCCGAGCCGGCAGGATTTGACGCAATGCACGTGTACAGACCGACATCTGCTGCACTGACGTTAGTTATGGTGATGGTACCATTCACTCCCACAATCACTCTCCCACTAGTTGCATTCAGTCCAGATGGGAGAGTGACAATGATATTTGGAGGAAGTATACCTGAAGCTTCACAGACCAAATATGGGTTCCCTCCCTGTACTTCTGTGTTACAGTTAATCTTATAATTAAACCTCACAATCGTTGGTTTTCTTAACGTCGTACTATCAGCCTGTGTGGTGGGTGTTGGAGTTGTGACTTTAGATATCTTCATTGTGCCAGTGGATATGCCTGGCATAGCCGATGTTGGGCATTCTACCTCAACATACAGTTTGCCAGATGCAGAGCCACCTACGTTGGTTGCAATACAGATGTACTGACCAGCATCTACTGCAGTAACATCTGATTTGGTCATGGTAACAATCTTTCTCTCTCCTGACTTAACAGTAAGTGTAGGAGTGAGTCCAGATGGAAGTGTGATTTTGATATCTGGTTTAGGTAAGCCTGAAGCTTCACAGATTAAATGGAGAGTTTCTCCCTGCACCATTGCGCCGCTTTTTTGGTTTTCAAATCTCACAATCTTTGGTTTTTCAAGTACAACATCAACATACAGTTTGCTAGATGTAGAGCCACCTGCGTTGGTTGCAATACAGATGTACTGACCAGCATCTACTGCAGTAACACCTGATTTAGTCACGGTGATAATGTTTCTCCCTCCTGGCTTAATAGTAAACGTAGGATCAGGAGTATGCCCAGATGGAAGGGTGATTGTGATATCTGGTTCAGGTAAGCCTGAAGCTTCACAAACCAAATGGAGAGTTTCTCCATGCAAAAGAGAGGCGCCTTTCTTGTTTTCAAATCTCACAATCTTTGGTTTTTCACAGATTAGATTTTTAGGAATATCATCAAGATTTTTTCCTCGGTGGTTACTAGGTTGTTGACAGGTGATTTGGGACTTGAATACTATTGGGGCAGGGTAAGAAGGATGTGACTCAGTTAATGTATTCTTGATTGCTGCCATTTTGCAGTCACAGTTCCAGGGGTTTTGCGACAGTCCAACTTCGCGAAGGTTTGGGACATTTGAAAATGCACCTGGGTGAATGGTTGTTAGGAGGTTGTCTTGTAGCCGTATAATTTCGACTTTCGGTAGGTTAGAGAATGCCCCAAGTTGAACTGCACGTATTTGATTAGAGATCAGCCACAAAGACCTAAGTTCCGGTAGATCTATAAACCTGCTGGACTTGATGTAATTAATTCGGTTTTTGTTTAGCATAAGCTTGCGGAGATTTGGTACATTTGTGAATGTAAATGGTAGGATATCGGTCACCATGTTAGAAGATAAATACAAACCCGAGAGGTTAGGTAGATTTGAGAATGCTTCGTGGGCTAATGTTTCTTTAGTTATCTTGTTGTTTTCAAGGTTAATGCTTTGGAGTGTAAGACCCCGAAATGTACCAGGCCGAATGTTTGGTATCATATTATGTGAAAGATCCAAATATTCGAGCTGAGCCAGACCTGAGAATGTTTGCTCCGCGAGAGAGGAAATCTGATTGTGTTGTAAATGCAAAAATTTTAGATACGTATACTTTGAGAAGTCAAACTGAGTCAAACTTGTGATAAAATTGTTGTGCAAAAGTACTCTATGACTGTCGTAGGCAGATTCTGAGGGACAACAAGAAGTCCTCTCTCATTACATCTACAGTCATGTAAGGCACAGTTTTCAT
>NC_049995.1:238270-258052 GCF_000003815.2 Branchiostoma floridae | reverse complement strand
ATAAGACCAGTAGCTTTGCAATCCTGGATACTCAAAGGTTTTACATTCAAAGTCTAAAAATAACACCTTAACATAATTCACTTTAGTATTCTGATAACTATTAACAATTTAACTGTAAGTATAATTATAAATATCGCTAAGGTGACGCAATTGCTTCTAATGCAGCAAGTTATAGCCATAAAAATTATCAAACACCTCCTAGGCAAAAACTTGTAGAAAGCATCATTATCATTGTGGCATACGAGTGGCATACCACAGCGCATTGAAACGGCTCTTTTCGGTCGGCAGGCATACAAGCACAAGTTGTTTGTTTGTAAACAATTGGACCGTTGAATGTTTAACGCAAGGTGCCGCAAGGTCACCCATGCATTTGTTACACGCTTGCTGACGTCTGACAATGACATAATCCAATTGCTTGTACACTCGGACGGCTTTCGCCATAGCACCTTCTGGCGACACTATGTAAATAACTGTTAACTATTTGAAGGTGTAGTTTTTTTAAAAATCTTTATACTGTGTCTGCTTTTATGGGCCATGGGCCAGATCAAATAAATAAATAAATAAATAAATAAAAACGTAAAATAAGTGATCACATAAATCTAAGTATTTTTTGTGAGATCATTACTACTTTAACCCTATCTAGACAGAGAGAGGGGACCTAAAGTCCCAACGTTTATTTAAAATAAATTCAAGATTGTCAACCAAAATGGCGGATTCCAAATTATGACATCATTTCCTGCATGCTGCCATTTGAACGTCGATGCGGTTGCCATGGACAACAGGAGTCTTCTCAGACTTTATATCAAGAAGAGACTTATTTTTGTTAACTTTAAAGATGCATGTACTCCCTTTCTGTAACAAATTACGTATTTGGCCATTGAAAAAAACTGTAATAGAAAAACTCGCTCAATTCTAGTGGCTGTAAAAGATGAACCATTGAGAGTTCAAACATAAAATTTGACATGTATAATCTGTAGAGAAATTTGTTATTATACTGGTGAAATTTCAGCTTCCTAGAATAGTTTTGAAATGGTCGGATTTAGAGGAACTTATATCCTGACAAGCTTCTAAGGGTGTGGTCATCTTTAAATTCAGTTGCTCATAAAAATCTTCACCACAATTTGCGATATCTCAATTTGCGATGTCTAAAAACATTTACTACCTGCAAATTTATGGTCTTGCATCGAGCCGTTCTAAAATTACAAGAGGGGGGTCTGAATGGGTTCCTCTCCAGTACTCGCCTAAAAAAGCCCGGTCTAGATAGGGTTATGATGACTAGATGAAGTGATTCAATTTTGGGATCATGAGAATTTGCTTAAATTTCATTAAAAAGGCCAAATCACTATTGAAAAACGTACGAATCTAATCAAAATGCAGTCTACTTATGCGAACCAGTCAATAATCACATGATTAAAATCGGCATTCAAAATGGTGGCGCTCACTCAGAGCTTATTTGTTGACGGGAGAAGACGGATTGTGCGCCGACAATTATAGTAGAAAGAAAGGTCTTCAAACAAGCAATACGCAAAACAACATACTTGAGAGGGACTTAAAATTATAAAAAGAAATTCGGTTTTTCTAAGATTTGGTAAGGAACTCAATTCTTCAGCGACAAGAAAATGATGCCGCCAATTTATAGCAAGGTGTATGATATTTTATAGGCTGCGGTTGCAATTTCATACGTTTGACGTGCAAACGGGACTGTATTTCCTTCTTTTATCCGAAGTGCTACGCTCTTAAGGTGCACTCTCACTGCACTTGCGCCAAGCTTGCGTCACTGCGTTCTTCGAAAAATACTCAACGAATTTCAGAGATAAAGAACGAATTTTCTGACTTTTTTGTGTATTTTGTCGTCTTATAAGACATACTTTTACGTATTACGCAATATCTAAATCATAAATATCGGAGAAAACAACAAAACAATGACGCAATGAACGAAGCCCGCAGTGACGCAAGCTTGACGCAGGTGTAGGGAGAGTGACCTTTAGCGACAAACGCAACGTAGGTATAGAATTACTTCTGCGCCCAATAGCAGGCGATTACCTGGCGCTGTTTTTATGCCAATAAGTGATGTCGGCTTGCTCAAGGTAAGGCCGACATATTTTCATGTTTGTAAATGAACAGTAACAACAAGCAGCAATATAACAGCACCAACCTCTCTGCAACAATCCTCCTTCCGAGGTATCCTTCCTGACAATTCAGCAAACTCCTATCCTGATCGTACCTGTATCATCAACGATAAAAAAGCGAACTTAATTAAAGTTAAACCATTATTTCTAACGCATATTTCCCAATGGTAAGGCAATACCACAGGAACAGTTATTGTCCTTTGTGATGCAAAGAGGGGTCTCATGTAATGGAAAGTTTTACGCGAAGTTCTCTATTCCCTTCCGGTTTAAGGTGGTGTTTTAGATCAACTCGTGCGAACGAACATGCTTTACAATTGAGTGACGTTTCATACGATCCTTGAAAATTAGTGAATTGACATGTTCGACCAAACTTTTCTAGTCAGATGAACCTGTATTGCTCTGCCGGGTAATTTTTGTCACACTGAAGAAGAGTGATGGATGTCACTCGAAACGTCCGAAAGAAAATTTCTATTTTTTATCTAAAATATTAGTTCTAGAGATTTAATTTTATTTGAACAATCAATTAAGCGCAAGGGCAAAATAGAACTGGTGATTGAATCGTTACTGTGTGATAAACCCAGCTCACATGCTGCCAACGGAGCCACGTTGTCCAAATTGTACGCTACTTTAAAGCATAGAGGTAACTTTCTTGTTCAAATAAGGTTCACATTTGCAAGGAGACATGGGTTGGGCGCTGGACGTATGCCTGCCTATACATGCCCGACATCTAGACTATACTTGGAACTCAAATATCGCCGGTAACATTTCCATGATGTTAAGAACGGCGAACATCAACCAACCTCCAAAAAGTCAGCGAAGAATTGTAAAACTCGGGAACTGATATAACATCGACTATCATAATTCCACCAGGTGTCATTATACCGCCACCTAAAAAAAACGTTAGTATAGAGGTCTTCCCAAGATTGTCTTGAACACCGAATGTTAAATATCTTAAATGTAATACAATTCAGATATACAGGTGTTGAAAACAATCTTGAGAAGGCCTCTATAACAACGTTTTTTAGGTGGCGGTAAAATGACACCTGGTGGAATTATGAGAATGTATGTTATATCGATAGAGAAGGCACCAGCCGTATAACTGCTGAAAATGGAATTAAGAGATCGCTGACGAGTTGTCCGATAAAAATGTGCCCGATGTGAAAGGAGTATTAGCGCCTGGGTTTTGACCAGGCCATGACATGTGCACTGTGCAGGTTTCTCTAGATTAATGCGGTAACGATATGTTTGAAAAATGACACTGCATATCCATACTTTACAATTGTTTGCAAAAAATGTATTAAGCCTAGGCGGCTATATATAGGCTTTACATGTCAAGAGTAGGTTGTCAGGAAGACGTCTATAAAATGCCCCATCATACAAGTAAACTACACCTATACAGAGGGACTATTTGAATTACCTTCCTTCCAAAAGCTTAATTTTTCTCACCGCGCTCTCGTAACTCGAGTATCCACGTTTAGAAAACTAGTAGCACGAGAAACTGTTTAACTGAATCAGGAGACCATAACAAAAAGTAATTTGTCGCTACAATGTCGGCTTGCTCAAAGCTCGCCCGGTATATTCTGCTATTAATCAGCAGTTGAAAGCAGCATGAACCAGTTATTGAAAATCCAATCTGCATTTTAGAAGCTCTTTCTCTGTTCATTTTCTCTCATTTATATATCATCTACCGAGCTACTGTAATAATTGCCCTACCTGTACCTTACTCAGACCGAGGTAGAAGATAGGCTTACTTGTACTTTTCACAAGTGAGCGTACGGGAGCGCGCATGCGCCTGAACAGATTAATTAATTACCGTCTGGATCCAAGCAGACGTCATCCAGAGCATGCGCTGTGAATAGGTTGCTATTTCCTTTCATGCTAACAAATGTTTGCAATTATCTAACACCGCCTATCCTTGCTTTTAAAATAATGCGCATATCTCTTTAACATCGGCTGCTATACCAAGTAAACCAAGTCTATGAAGGAGGATGCTGAAAAATATCTTACGTCTCAATCAAAAGTTGATATTTTTTTTTTCTTTGGCTCACAATAACAGAAAATAATCAGTTGCTGCTCTTATGCAATAAGTAATATCGGCTTGCTCAAAGGTAGGCCGACAATTTTTTTGTTTAGTTACAATTATAAAAAACCAGCATAAAATAAAATAAAAAATAACCTGTCTTCAACTGCTTTCCTTTCGAAGATTTCCCTGGCGACTTTTTTAAACTTCTCTTTGGACACCAATGACACACACTTTCACTGAAAAGTAGACTAATCTTACATTTTCAAATATTTTCAATTTCCAAAATTCATTGCTAGTCATCCAAAGAGCAACTGCAGGCCCTATTCTTGATTCACACTAACTAGCAAAGGTAATTACAGTTGCCATATCTATCTATCTCTCTCTCTCTCTCTCTCTATATATATATATATATATATATATATATAATGTGAGGGTAGGAATGCTTGGACGTCTTCATTTGCGTCTGGGTTTAGACCACACATCACTCGCGCTGTATGCTTATTATATAAGTGTTTAGCTGAAAGGTTCCGGCACCACCCTATAGCTAACCCCCCCCCCCGGACATTTTTATATTTTACAGCATTTTGTATCCCTTTACTGTTAGGCCAAGTGAATTACAACTGTACAATGGGGGTTCGTGAAAGCAACTGTTTCCCAGCTTCTAACAACAATAACAGTAGACTAATTAGCAGCCGTGATGTCGACTTACTTAAATTCCGCTCCGCATGTTACTTGTTTTTTTTTAAAACAAGTACGAAAATAAAGGAAAGGAACATGCCTTCAGCCTTCTACGTTAAGTTTCTTCTTCCTCGGTCAGAATTTATAGTTAATCGGTGACCGTAATAATTGCAACTCTGTACCTGTTTCAGACTGAGGTAGCAGACAGGCGTGGTGTACTTCTCACGACTGGGTGAACGAAAGCGCGCATGCGCCTCGCAGATGCCTAATTAGCGTCTGGATTCCAAGTACACGTCAACCGAAGCATGCGCAGTATGTTGATCACCTGAAAGACAAAACCGTACTTCTAAATGTCAGCAATATTCAAGTATTCAATGTATCTATGGAGAATTTCTTTTTCCCAGGATTATCTATTTGTTCATTAATAGATTTGAACTCCGGCCCGGAACCTTGAACACTCAGCTCGGATCTGGTGGTAAGATGACGTCATAGCTGTATGGCCGATCTGGTTGGCTGAATACTGGCTTTGCCGGCATGGCTTAATCTGGACCAACAGAAAATGATGTCTTAGTTTTCTTTTTATTGCTCATTCCTTTTAGATGTGAATAGTTCAGTTCAGTTCAAGGTGTGCCAGGGGAATCAGTAAAGCGTAGACTAACCAGCAGAATTTGCAACTTTGTAGAAAAGAGAAAGAGACAAGACTACGCAAATACATAAGACTTATTGCTGAAGCTTTGGTCTTTTCGGTGGCTGTGAAGCTACAGAAAGTCAATTTTATTGATGGCATCTTCTAAAATCTTTAATGTGAGAAAAGAAGTTATTTTTTCTAAGTAGGACGGGATTATATATACTGCAGGGAAAGTAGAGACACAAAAATCCCTTTGTTATAACGATGATATTAAAAAAAAACAATTAATTAGCCTCATATTCAAGTCTTTATCCTGATCATCATACAATAAGCATTACAACACAAATTTACATGCCTACTTATGTAATACCTTCTATAAACTGGCATCCTTTTTACTTTACTACTTGCTGAATTTGAGGAAAACGTTTCAAATGACATCTGAAAGAAATTTAATCTTAAAAATGGTTCTTCAAAAATCTAAAATGCCATCAACTAAATTGATTTATGCAGCTAGATTAGCAGAACGTCAGGTACATAGACATAAGACGAAGGTGATACGATTCCATCTTGTCAGTGTAGAAATGGTAAAAGTTCAGACATAAAAGGGCAAGCTAAATTATGCATTCCATCAAAGCATCCTTGTCAAGATTGTTCAGGTACGCCACGGAAAGCTAACCAATGTATCAACTTAGTTTGTCTTGTCAAAGAAAACTGTTTTGGGCCTAATGCCCTCTAAATGATATTTTTGCCAGACGATGAAAAATAAATACGGAAATTGCATATTATAAATGTTTACCATCAAGTTCCATAACAAAGAATGATAGCAGCGCATATTAACGGCTGCCTAAGGCACGTCTTTTGTCAATAAATAAGTGCTGGCAAGCCATCGCCGCACGGACGTCATGTCATTTCAACTTTATTGGAATAAAACTTGTAGCTGTTGTTCTTATCAATGGGTTTGGTGTTTCTTATTTGTCTAATAGTGTACTATGAAAAGAAAGCGAACAACGAAAACTTATAGTGTTTCATGTTTTTGTAATTATATGTGTATGTGTGTGTAGGTATATATGTGTATGTGTGTGCATGTTCGTACATTTGTACTTCTGTGAGAAATGTTTGTTGTCTGTGGGTATAGCTTTTGCATTCATACCTATTATATTTTTGTCGCTCAGAAAGAAAGCAGAAGCAGAAACATTTATAGTACGTCAAGATTAATTTATTAAAATGGTTATTCAGTGGGAAAAAAATTGTTACATAAAATTGCGAATTGAAAAGAAAATACAATATGGCATGCAGGTCATTACGAAGCAGGTAAGGGTAAAAATCACGTCATTCAAGTTCTAATATATCTTGTATAACGTTTAGAATAAAAAAGTACAAAATATTCAATCCTTACTTTTTCCTTTTTAGTGCACTTATAATGTTTTGATTACGATTTCATTGAGCCTGCTCACATGGGCTTCATAACTGTGTCGCATATCAGAATGACCGCAAGAGAGAATTTATCGAAAGTCCCAACGTTAACAATGTTTCGTTTTTTTTTCAGCCACAAGCAGGCACTATCCACTTTAAATACACAAGGCAGTAAAACGGATGTTACTCATTCTGCAACTGTATGGCAATTAAATGTCATTCTCTGAGTACAGTAGCATTTATTGTAGTAGTATCGAAGTACTATTAATAGTACTCTTATCCTCTTAACATTTCACAAAGAAGCTTTAGTCATCTTTACAGAAGATTTCAAGCAAAAAACAGTTCTTAAGTCTAACAACATTCAAAATACCTTTGCTGTAAGTTGGTTGTACTTGATCTTTAAGTCTTGACATAAAAGGTTAACCACCAAACACCCGATCGCGAGTGGGGTCCAGCGTTTGGCCCAAGGCGTAAATTTTGAAGCGCCACTGAAACATTTTAGATCTGCTACAAAATTCCTTTCGTGACTTTGTCAGCAAATTTCTGCTACACGATCTCCTACGTTTTTTTATTACTAATTTGACACAACATTGTAAAATTCAAAAAGGGAAAGCGGTGTTGAGTCCGACTGGGTGGGTCTAAATGGACCCACGCAAAACGTCCAGGTTTTTTTTAAAGCTTTGAGATTCATCAATTTATCAGTTTAAGACCCTGGTAATACAACATTATGCCCAGAGCATTTATTCTCAAGCTGAATAACGTACACTATAGAATTCAATATATGCCACAGACCTATTATAGGCCAAGTTAAGACCGGTTATGAAATACAAGTTACTCTTTAATCTTGTTTAGAATTCAAAGATATAACAAAACAAGGAATTAAAATCTTGCTACATATAGAGAAGATTTACTAACAGACAATGTAAAAACATCTAGCTCATAATATAAATTGATGACTAAACTTTAACTTGCTCGCGTTTAGTGTGAGACACTGATAACAGTTCCATGTCCAACTTGACAGGTTTTTCGTCTCGCACGTGTATGGATATTTCAAGTTTATCTCTCTTTTATACATACAGACAACATTTAACAAACTCTCTGATTTCCTACAGAGCATATAAGGCATAATTGACATTTTTTTTCTCAAAAAATGTAGTTCTCTGCCTATCGTACTGTACTACAAATTCGCGTCCAATTTACACTCAATGCACTCACTTTCTGATTGCGGGGAAAATGTTTGGCATGATTCGACATTTTGCGGCCAATGACACATCACGAGCGTTAATCTTAATTATGTTTTGTTTCTACAAGTACGAAAAGTTTTTTTTTTTCTGATGCAAGGTTCGAACTAAGGAAAACGACCTGGTAGCTCGCTTTGCTGTGGAAACTTGTGAATAATTCACAATCGATCCCAACTAGAACATGTTTTTGGTTCGAATTGCTTTATATCGCTAATGCTGGTTGTCGTTAAGGTGTAGTCTGTTACTGTATATGTCTGCTAACAGCTTGCGTTTGCACTCGGGTCATATAAATGTTGTGTAATACTAACGTTACATATTAAATGCCAATATGATAATTCGACATTTTGCGGCCAATGACACATCGCGAGCGTTCATCTCAATCATGTTTTGTTTCTACAAGTAAGAAGAGTTTTTTTGTTTTTTTCTGATGCAAGGTACGTACTAAGGAAAACGACCTGGTAGCTCGCTTTGCTGTGGAAACTTGTGAATAATTCACAATCGATCCCAACTAGAACATGTTTTTGGTTCGAATTACTTTATATCGCTAATGCTGGTTGTCGTTAAGGTGTAGTCTGTTACTGTATATGTCTGCTAACAGCTTGCGTTTGCACTCGGGTCATATGAATGTTGTGTAATACTAACGTTACATATTAAATGCCAATATGATAATTCGACATTTTGCGGCCAATGACACATCGCGAGCGTTCATCTCAATCATGTTTTGTTTCTACAAGTAAGAAGAGTTTTTTTTTTTTTTCTGATGCAAGGTACGTACTAAGGAAAACGACCTGGTAGCTCGCTTTGCTGTGGAAACTTGTGAATAATTCACAATCGATCCCAACTACAACATGTTTTTGGTTCGAATTACTTTATATCGCTAATGCTGGTTGCGTTAAGGTGTAGTCTGTTACTGTATATGTCTGCTAACAGCTGGCGTTTGCACTCGGGTCATATGAATGTTGTGTAGTACTAACGTTACATATTAAATGCCAATTGAAAAGTACTGCGCACAAGAACGACGGATCTTGTCTAAATTGCAATCTCCGTTGGATTATGTAACTTTCTTTTACAGTTTTTGGGTCATTCTCCGTGGTTTGCTGATATTTAATATATTGAAAAGATTACAGGAAAATATGTCAAATCGGGAAGGCCATTGTTCCTGAGACGTTCCAGGTGTTTTTATGACTGTGGGTAGTTATGGGGTTTAGTTATACCCCAAACTACCGAACATGTTACGATGGGAGCACGTACTCTAGATGTAATCCAGGGCAAGGACTTGAACTCTTTAAGAAAATGCATAATACATGTAATGATAAGACGCTACCGGGTATTGACAAAGAGTAAGACCAAGAGACATGAACTCTTCTTTGTTCCTAGAGCAATAAAATTGCTCTATCAAGATGGTGATTCTGTGGCGATAGGTCACTAGTACTGCGTCTGTACAGAATATACATGCAGTTACTTTGTTCTTAAATTTTACGTACGTTATTGTTGCTGACATAGTTATGTTCACTTTGTCTCTCCGCCACTGCTTTATTTAATCTAGTGTCTAGGTTTTTAAACTAAATGTGATTATGTATGTTTGTGAATTGTAACAACTTTTAAGATTTTATGAAATGTAATTCTTTGGCACATTTCATGTGACATTTATAATGTCATTTGCCATGCCAAGAACCGATAAAGCTGAATCTGAATCTAATGATGTTTCTAATATTTCATTCACTGTCTGCAATTGGAGCCTTTTGTTTATGTTAGGGTCTTTGGGATATTTGAGTTTAATTTGTGTCAAATATGTGGAATTTTTCATTTTAATTAATATGTTTTCAGGTACATTTTCATGTTTTCAAAGGGTTGTACTTGTTCACATTATGATACTCACTCTATATTCGGATTACCATTTTAGATTCCAGTGGTAGGTTTGACCTTATTCACTATTCTCATAGATAAATCGAGGAACAGAAACTGCTTTTTTCTGATTGTCAGTTTCATAATTTTTTTGACGATTCGGAGATTCTTGTTTCTCCTTGTCATGCTTGTAAATGGATGGAGATGCAACAGACACTGCACTGCCTTCTTCACTGTGATAAACAACCTGCGAAGAAGCATTTGAACCTGATTCTTGCCCATTGGTACTATCATAGATGACACGAGAGGTACCCCCTACTGATGACTTCTTATCAAAGACACTCTTATCATCGTAATGAGGGGTAGCATATTCTTCTCCTTCGGCGACTTCTTTTTCGTTTTCCCCATCAATGGAAAGAGAGGTAGCAGCTAACGCTTCCTCTTTATGCCCAGCCTCACATACATCCTTCCCATACACGACGTTTACTAGTTCATGGACTGTCAACGGATTGTGGACCAATTTGGACTTAGGGGGCAAACCCGATTTCAGCTTTGGACCTCCAGCATCGAATTGGTCTCCAGGGCCATCGTTACCACCGGCTGCCACACAGGATGTAATGCCCATGGCAGAGTCTGGGTTCTCATGTACATCCTTCCCATACACGACGTTTACTAGTTCATGGACTGTCAAGGCATTGTGGACTAACTTGGAATCGGGTGCCAAACGTGATTTCAGATTTGGACCCCCAGTATGAACGAATTGGTCTTCAGGGCCGTCGTTACCACTGGTTGCCTCACAGGAAGTAATGTCCATGTCAGAGTCTGGGTTCTCATATACATTTTCAGGCATGTTTAGTTCTTCGTTTGGACCTGCAGTGCCTGAGTCATTGTTAGAACCGTTTACCATACCGTCTGTATTGGGAGGACAAATAGTCGGTGCTAAGGAAACAAGGTCATTTGGGGGCTTTTGTTTCCAGCAAAATGCAATCAAAAGACCGGATATCAACAAAACTCCGAGAAATGTACCCAAACCAACAGCGAATGGCAAGTTTGAGGGGCGGACTTCTGAATTGCGGAGCGGATAAGCTGTTGACACTGGATGTGGAGCATTAGAAGGGGGCGAAACAAATGGTAGGGTGTTACCGATTGGTGGGGCTTTAGACACTGGGAAATAAGTATTAAAAGTGGGCAAAACAGACGCGTTGGTTTGGGCATCTACCAACACTGTGGCCGACGCCGAGCCGGCAGGATTTGACGCAATGCAGGTGTACAGACCGACATCTGCTGCACTGACGTTAGTTATGGTGATGGTACCATTCACTCCCACAATCACTCTCCCACTAGTTACATTCAGTCCAGATGGGAAAGTGACAATGATATTTGGAGGAAGTATACCTGAAGCTTCACAGACCAAATATGGGGTCCCCCCTTGTACTTCTGTGTTATAGTTAATCTTAAACCACACAATCGTTGGTTTTCGTAACGTCGTACTATCACCCTGTAAGGTGGGTGTTGGAGTTGTAACTTCAGATATCTCCGTTGTACCAGTGGATACGCCTGGCATAGCCGATGTTGGGGTCTCTACCTCAACATACAGTTTGTCAGATGCAGAGCCACCTGCGTTGGTAGCAATACAGATGTACTGACCAGCATCTACTGCAGTAACATCTGATTTGGTCATGGTAACAATAATGTTTCTCCCTCCTGATTTAACAATAGGCGTAGGAGTGAGCCCAGATGGAATAACGATTTTGATATCTGGTTTAGGTAAACCTGAAGCTTCACAGATTAAATGGAGAGTTTCTCCCTGCACCACTGCGCCGATTTTTTGGTTTTCAAATCTCACAATCTTCGGTTTTTCAGGTACAACATCAACATACAGTTTGCTAGATGTAGAACCACCTGCGTTGGTTGCAATACAGATGTACTGACCAGCATCTGCCGCAGTAACACCTGATTTAGTCACGGTAATAATGTTTCTCCCTCCTGGCTTAATAGTAAATGTAGGATCAGGAGTATGCCCAGATGGAAGGGTGATTGTAATATCTGGTTCAGGTAAGCCTGAAGCTTCACAAACCAAATGGAGAGTTTCTCCATGCAAAAGAGGGGCGCCTTTCTTGTTTTCAAATCTCACAATCTTTGGTTTTTCACAGATTAGATTTTTAGGAATATCATCAAGATTTTTTCCTCGGTGGTTACTAGGTTGTTGACAGGTGATTTGGGACTTGAATACTATTGGGGCAGGGTAAGAAGGATGTGACTCAGTTAATGTTTTCTTGATTTCTACCATTTCACAGTCACAATTCCAGGGGTTTTGCGACAGTCCAACTTCGCGAAGGTTTGGGACATTTGAAAATGCACCTGGGTGAATGGTTGTTAGGAGGTTGTCTTGTAGCCGTATAATTTCGACTTTCGGTAGGTTAGAGAATGCCCCAAGTTGAACTGCACGTATTTGATTAGAGATCAGCCACAAAGACCTAAGTTCCGGTAGATCTATAAACCTGCTGGACTTGATGTAATGTACTCGGTTTTTGTTTATCATAAGCTTGCGGAGATTTGGTACCTTTGTGAATGTAAATGGTAGGATATCGGTCACCATGTTAGAAGATAAATACAATCCCAAGAGGTTCGGTAGATTTGAGAATGCTTCGTGGGCTAATGTTTCTTAAGTTATCTTATTGTTTTCAAGGTTAATGCTTTGGAGTGTAAGACCCCGAAATGTACCAGGCCGAATGTTTGGTATCATATTATGTGAAAGATCCAAATATTCAAGCTGAGCCAGACCTGAGAATGTCTGCTCCGCGAGAGAGGAAATCTGATTGTGTTGTAAATGCAAAAATTTTAGATACGTATACTTTGAGAAGTCAAACTGAGTCAAACTTGTGATAAAATTGTTGTGCAAAAGTAACTCTATGACTGTCGTAGGCAGATTCTGAGGGACAACACGAAGTCCTCTCTCATTACATCTACAGTCATGTAAGGCACAGTTTTCATCGCAGAGATCTGTCCGAACTTCAGGAGGTCTCTCCGGCTCCGGAAGGATAAACCAAGAGTGCCTTCCATCAAAAACCAGGAGTAGAAGAACCAGTGTCTTCAGCTTGTTTGCCATGATCTATACATCAAGAGGAGTTAAATTGTTTAGTTCAGTCACGTGACATTTTCAAAGTTTTCAGGGCTCTAAGCGACTAAGATAAGACCAGTAGCTTTGCAATCCTGGATACTAAAAGGTTTTACATTCAAAATCTAAAAATAACACCTTAACATAATTTACTTTAGTATTCTGATAACTATTAAGAATTTAACTGTAAGTATAATTATAAATATCGCTAAGGTGACGCAATTGCTTCTAATGCAGCAAGTTATAGCCATAAAAATTATCAAACACCTCCTAGGCAAAAACTTTTAGAAAGCATCATTATCATTGTGGCATACGAGTGGCATACCACAGCGCATTGAAACGGCTCTTCGGTCGGCAGGCATACAAGCACAAGTTGTTTGTTTGTAAACAATTGGACCGACATGTTTAACGCAAGGCGCCGCAATGTCACCCATGCATTTGTTACACGCTTGCTGTCCTCTGACAATGACATAATCCAATTGCTTGTACAATCGGACGGCTTTCGCCATAGCACCTTCTGGCGTTACTATGTAAATAACAGTTAAATAGAAAGGCCGACATTTGCTTAAGAGCAAATACAGCATATTTCAGCCATACCCCTTCCCACGCAACATTGGACTGTTCCAAATCACCCCTGCGCAAAAATGGAACATCCTCTTAACAGTACATTATCCCCCAAAGTGGACTGGTATTGTGAATTGATTCCAGGTAAAAACAGAGCTTGCTTCTATTTTTCAGAAAATGACAATAATCACACCTTTTATTCAGAAAATTTTCATCATGACTGAAAATTGTTGAATGACTTCATGTAATGTCATTAACAATTTTCAGTACGATAACTAGGTGTAAGTTTAAAAAAGTATAAGCTCCTTGTGATGTGGGTACATTTATTATTGCAGTGAACTTTTTTATTCAAGTAGGGCATACGATTTAATAATTATCAAGCAGGTGCAGGTACTGTAGGAGCGTTTGTTTTCTTCAAGCTGTAAAACTGTTAAACTGTTTTACTTTGTATGCAATCAGCCATCGAGCCTATTCTTATTTTAGTTTAACAACTTCCTGCCAGACCCGGAAGATACGATTGAACCTTGTTCGAGGATTTATTTTCGTCTGTCTGGTCAGTCTGTTCATACCTTGGCGCTGAGAGTGTTTTATTGGGCTGAAACTCTGGCAGTTTAAAGTTACTTACAATTTAAATGTTCAAAGTTTATGTCAAACAACAACAGCACTAGGAAATGTGGCCACTATAGACAGGTGGTCACTATTGAGAAAATGCTGATCTATTGACTAGGAGCCATACGTTACACATGATTTCAGTACACTGATCATTAATCATATAAACATTGCACAGCTAAGCTAATTGTTTAGATGTACAATTAAGTTCAAATAATTCTGAAGAGAAATATTGATGAGAAAATAATCATTCTCGCCACTGTCTAACTTATAATTACGTATCAAAACTAAACGCAGATTTTCTAACTAACGCACCTTTCGCCGACTTCATCAAAGGACCGCCGGCTATCAATCAAACACGGCTGTTGATTAGACTTAGAGTTTCAAACAGTCATGTGATGTGTGCCAGTTGACAGCGAACTTCATGCTACGTGATGTTTTACATTGCCTGGACCTTCTTTCCTACAGCGGTGCTTCTACAAAATATTTAGACTGTAACACTGAGTCCCACATGTTTTATAGAATAGAATTTGACGCAGAACAGCGTTTTTTGCTGGGTATTTTTCTTGAAACATATCCGTGGGAATATCAGCGAGGCGGCGACGTAGGGATATCAGACCGTCAACAAAAGTCGCACGGCGGCTAACGGCGCAGCGAAGATACTAGCGCTATAAATAAGCACTTCAACTAAGGATGGCAACCCGTACAATATTTTTGTATACTGTTGAGCTAAGTAAAGTTTGTTGTTTATGAGGTTTTAGTTGTCTTTGAAGCTTTGACCCGAAATATTTGAAAGTCAAACAGCTGAAGAGAAGTAAGTGACTGCTACGATTATCGTAGATATGGCCCTAAAAAAACTGATAAAAGAAGCCTTCTCAATAGTCTAAAATGCAAGAGCTTCCGGGGGGGGGGGACTTCGCCCACCTGGGTCCCCCCCACAGTGGCCCTGCCCCTGGACCCCGCCAGGGACATTCGGCGGCCCCCGGACCCCTGTCCGACGCTTTGAAAAAATCCTGGCGAGAAGTCTGTACGGCCTGAGTCTTCAAGTTAACGTATTGTGTGGTCCCACTTATGAATATTAATTAGCCTTCGCTTTCCTCTTCGCTGATTGGCTGAACCATTAATTGAATTAACTCTTCCTGCCGGCTAGACGCAGGTGCAGATGTCGGCTCTGTGGGGTGAACGTCCGAAAGGTCATGGCATGGAGAACGAAAGAAAACCAATTTCCCCTCAAAAAAGTGCTGTAATTAAGCCTTTTACAGTACTTTATGCCAAAAATTTTACTTGGATCATTTTACCAACTATCTTATGCCTATCTATACCAAATGTTACTCATACCAGGGTACAGGGGTGCAAAATATACCGTTATAAGACCGTCAACAACAGTCGCAC
Organism: Branchiostoma floridae; assembly: GCF_000003815.2. Taxonomy (NCBI): domain Eukaryota; kingdom Metazoa; phylum Chordata; class Leptocardii; order Amphioxiformes; family Branchiostomatidae; genus Branchiostoma; species Branchiostoma floridae. Next base: position 242,412 of record NC_049995.1, on the reverse strand, counting down.
GGAGCTAACAGCGCAGCGAAAATACCATCGCTAGCGTTTCAACTTCGGATAACAAGTTATAAGTACTGTTGAACTCAGTAACGTTAAAGTTTGTTTTTAGTTGCCTTTGACGGTTTGACCTGAAATAGTGTTACGCTAAACTCCTGAAGAGAAGTTAAGTGACTGCTGCGATTATCATAGATATGCCCCTAAGAACTGATACAATATAAAGCCTTCTGAATAGTCTAAAATGCGAGAGCCTTAGGCGGGCTTCGCTCCCCCTGGCGGGAACACTGCTATATACGGGATCATGAGGCTCCGCTTATGAATATTAATTAGCCTTTGGCCTCCTCTTCGCTGATTGGCTAGGTCTTTGATTCAATTGACTCTCCGGCTGACGCGCACAGGTGTGGCTCTGTGCGGGATCACGGAAGGTCACGTCAGGAGGCCAAAAGAAAACAAATTTCCCCTTAGAAAAGTGCCAAAATTAATCATTATAAATTTGTTTATGTCAAAAATTTTACTTGAATCTTGTTACCAAGTATCTAATGCCTATCTATACCAAATTTCAGGTCATTTAATTGTAATACCAGGGTACAGGAGCCAAAAGTGTCCTTTTTTGGTCAAAAATTGGCCAAAAATCGCAAAAATAAGCATTTTGTTGCACTGTACACCAAAAGTGTTATTGAATTTATATGAAGGGATTATCAAGGCACATCTGTGTCAAATTTCAGCTCATTTGGTTGTAATACAAGGGTACAGGGGCCAAAAGTGTCCTTTTTGGTCAAAAATTGGTAAAAAAATCGCAAAAATAAGCATTTTGTTGTACTGTACACCAAAAGTGTTATTGAATTTATATGGGGGTATTATCAAGGCACATCTCTGTCAAATTTCAGCTCATTTGGTTGTAATGCCAGGGTACAGGGGCCAGAAGTGTCCTTTTTGGTCAAAAATTGGTAAAAAAATCGCAAAAATAAGCATTTTGTTGTACTGTACACCAAAAGTGTTATTGAATTTATATGGGGGCATTATCAAGGCACATCTCTGTCAAATTTCAGCTCATTTGGTTGTAATACCAGGGTACAGGGACCAAAAGTGTCCTTTTTGGTCAAAAATTGGTCAAAAAATCGCAAAAATAAGCATTTTGTTGTACTGTACACCAAAAGTGTTATCGAATTTATATGAGGGCATTATCAAGGCACATCTCTGTCAAATTTCAGCTCATTTGGTTGTAATACGAGGGTACAGGGGCCAAAATATACAGTTTTGGTCTAAAATTGACCAAACAATCTCAATAAAATCATTTTAGAGGCAGATATGAAAAAAACTGAGAAAAAGGCATCAAGGTATTAACCCATTCTACCCCTGTGCCAAATTTCAGGTCATTCGGTCCAGGAACGGCGGAGATGAATTACTTTGAAGATTTGACAGGAGAAAGAAGAAGAAGAAAGAAGAAACATTACGAATACAATATATTTCACCATACTATGTATGGCTGAAATATAACTACTTGAAGGTGTAGCTTTTTTTTTAAATCTTTATACTGTGTCTGCTTTTATGGGCCATGGGCCAGATGCAAATAAATAAATAAATAAATAAATAAAAACGTAAAATAAGCCCAGTGATCACATAAATCTAAGTATTTTTGCGAGGTCATTACTACTTTAACCTTATCTAGACCGAGAGAGGGGACCTAAAGTCCCAACGTTTATTTAAAATAAATTCAAGATTGTCAACCAAAATGGCGGATTCCAAATTATGACATCATTTCCTGCATGCTGCCATTTGAACGTCGATGCGGTTGCCATGGACAACAGGAGTCTTCTCAGACTTTATATCAAGAAGAGACTCATTTTTGTTAACTTTTTAAAGTTGCATGTATTCCCTTTATTTAACAAATTATGTACTTGGCCATTGAAAAAAACTGTAATAGAAAAACTCGCTCAATTCTAGCGGCTGTAAAAGATGAACCATTGAGAGTTCAAACATAAAATTTGACATGTATAATTTGTAGAGAAATTTGTTATTATACTGGTGAAATTTCATCTTCCTAGAATAGTTTTAAAATGGTCGGATCTAGAGGAACTTATATCCTGACAAGCTTGTAAGGGTGTGGTCATTTTTAAATTCAGTTGCTCATAAAAATCTTCACCACAATTTGCGATATCTCAATTTGCGATGTCTATAAACATTTCGGTAGTACTTTACTACCTGCAAATTTATGGTCTTGCATCGAGCCGTTCTAAAATTACAAGAGGGGGGGGGTCTGAATGGGTTCCTCTCCAGTACTCGCCTAAAAAAGCCCGGTCTAGATAAGGTTATGATGACTAGATGAAGTGATTCAATTTTGGGATCATGAGAATTTGCTTAAATTTCATTAAAAAGGCCAAATCACTATTGACAAAAGTACGAATCTAATTAAAATGCAGTCTAATTATGCGAACCAGTCAATAGTCACATGATTAAAATCGGCATTCAAAATGGTGGCGCTCACTCAGAGCTTTGTTGACGGGAGAAGACGGATTGTGCGCCGACAATTACAGTAGAAAGAAAGGTCTTCAAACAAGCAATACGCAAAACAACATACTTGAGAGGGACTCAAAAAGAAATTCGGTTGTTCTAAGATTTGGTAAGGAATTCAATTCTTCAGCGACAAGAAAATGATGCCGCCAATTTATAGCAAGGTGTATGATATTTCATAGGCCGCGGTTGCAGTTTCATACGTTTGACGTGCAAACGGGACTGTATTTCCTTCTTTTATCCGAAGTGCTACGCTCTTAAGGTGCACTCTCACTGCACTTGCGCCAAGCTTGCGTCACTACGTTGTTCGAAAGATACTCAACGAATTTCAGAGATAAAGAACGAATTTTCTGACTTTTTTCTGCATTTTGTCGTCTTTTAAGACATACTTTTACGTATTACGCAATATCTTAGTTATAAAATATCGGAGAAAACAACAAAACAATGACGCAATGAACGAACCCCGCAGTGACGCAAGCTTGACGCAGGTGTAGGGAGAGTGACCTTTAGCGACAAACGCAACGTAGGTATAGAATTACTTCTGCGCCCAATAGCAGGCGATTACCTGGCGCTGTTTTTATGCCAATAAGTGATGTCGGCTTGCTCAAGGTCAGGCCGACATATTTTCATGCTTGTAAATGAACAGTAACAACAAGCACCAATATAACAGCACCAACCTCTCTGCAACAATCCTCCTTCCGAGGTATCCTTCCTGACAATTCAGCAAACTCCTCTTCTGATCGTACCTGTATCATCAACGATAAAAAAGCGAACTTAAAGTTAAACCATCATTTCTAACGCATATTTCCCAATGGGTAAGACCACAGGAACAGTTATTGTCCTTTGTGATGCAAAGAGGGGTCCCATGTACTGTAAAGTTCTACGCGAAGTGCTCTATTCCCTTCCGGTTTAAGGTGGTGTTTTAGATCAACTCGTGCGAATGAACATGGTTTACAATTGAGTGACGTTTCATACGATCCTTGAAAATTAGTGAATTGACATGTCCAACCAAACTTTTCTAGTCAGATGAACCTGTATTGCTCTGCCGGGTAATTTTTGTCACACTGAAGAAGAGTGATGGATGTCACTCGAAACGTCCGAAAGAAAATTTCTATTTTTTATCTAAAATATTAGTTCTAGAGATTTAATTTTATTTGAACAATCAATTAAGCGCAAGGGCAAAATAGAACTGGTGATTGAATCGTTACTGTGTGGTAAACCCAGCTCACATGCTGCCAACGGAGCCACGTTGTCCAAATTGTACGCTACTTTAAAGCATAGAGGTAACTTTCTTGTTCAAATAAGGTTCACATTTGCAAGGAGACATGGGTTGGGCGCTGGACGTATGCCTGCCTATACACGCCCGACATCTAGACTATACTTGGAACTCAAATATCGCCGGTAACATTTCCATGATGTTAAGAACGGCGAACATGAACCAACCTCCAAAACGTCAGCGAAGAATTGTAAAACTCGGGAACTGATATAACATCGACTATCATAATTCCACCAGGTGTCATTATACCGCCACCTAAAAAAAAAACGTTAGTATAGAGGTCTTCCCAAGATTGTCTTGAACACCGAATGTTAAATATCTTAAATGTAATACCATTCAGATATATAGGTGTTGAAAACAATCTTGA
>NC_049995.1:220985-238046 GCF_000003815.2 Branchiostoma floridae | reverse complement strand
CTCTAGATTAATGCGGTAACGATATATTTAAAAAAATGACACTACCTATCCATACTTTATAATTGTTGCAAAAAAATGTATTAAGCCTAAGCGGCTATATATAGGCTTTACATGTCAAGAGTAGGCTGTCAGGAAGACGTCTGATTCGGTGTCTTATACAGAATTTCATTGCTCTGCACGAATAAAATGCCCCATCATACAAGTAAACTACACCTATACAGACGGACTATTTGAATAACCTTCCTGCCAAAAGCTTAATTTTTCTCACCGCGCTCTGGTAACTCGAGTATCCACGTTTAGAAAACTAGTAGCACGAGAAACTGTTTAACTGATTCAGGAGACCATAACAAAAAGTAATTTGTCGCTACAATGTCGGCTTGCTCAAAGCTCACCCGGTATATTCTGCTATTAATCAGCAGTTGAAAGTAGCATGAAGCGGTTATTGAAAATCCAATCTGAATTTTAGAAGCTCTTTCTCTGTTCATTTTCTCTCATTTATATATCATCTACCGAGCTACTGTAATAATTGCCCTACCTGTACCTTATTCAGACCGAGGTAGAAGAGAGGCTTACTTGTACTTTTCACAAGTGAGCGAATGGGAGCGCGCATGCGCCTGAGCAGATTAATTAATTATCGTCTGGATTCAAGCAGACGTCAGACAGAGCATGCGCTGTGAATAGGTTGCTATTTCCTTTCATGCTAACAAATGTTTGCAATTATCTGACACCGCCTATCCTTGCTTTTAAAATAATGCGCATATGTCTTTAACATCGGCTGCTATACCAAGTAAACCAAGTCTATGAAGGAGGATGCTGAAAAATATCTTACGTCTCAATCAAAATTTGATATATTCTTTTTTTCTTTGGCTCACAATAACAGAAAAAAATCAGTGTCTGCTCTTATGCAATAAGTAATATCGGCTTGCTCAAAGGCAGGCCGACATTTTTTTTGTTTACTTAAAATTATTAAAAAAAAAACATAAAATAAAATAAAAAATAACCTGTCTGCAACTGCTTTCCTTTCGAAGATTTCCCTGGCGACTAGATGGAACTTCTCTTTGGACACCAATGACACGCACTTTCACTGAAAAGTAGACTAATCTTACATTTTCAAATATTTTCAATCTCCAAAATTCATTGCTAGTCATCCAAAGAGCAACTGCAGGCCCTATACTTGACTCACACTAACTAGCAAAGGTAATTGCAGTTGACATATCTATCTATCTATCTATCTATATATATATATATAATGTGAGGGTAGGAATGCTTGGACGTCTTCATTTGCGTCTAGGTTTAGCTGAAAGGTTCCGACACCACCCTATAGCTACCCCCCCCCCCCCGGAAATTTTTATATTTTACAGCATTTTTATCCCTAGACTGCTAGGCCAAGCGAATTACACATGTACAATGGGGTTTCGTGAAAGCAACTGTTACATGGCTAGCTTCTAACAACAATAACAGTAGACTAATTAGCAGCTGTGTTGTCGACTTACTTAAATTCCGCTCTGCATATTACTTGTTGTTTTTCAAACAAGTACGAAAATAAAGGAAAGGAACATGCCTTCAGCCTTCTACGGCGAAAGTTTCTTCTTCCTGGGTCAGCATTTATAGTTAATTGGTCACCGTAATAATTGCAACTCTGTACCTGTTTCAGACTGAGGTAGCAGACAGGCGTGGTGTACTTTTCACGACTAGGTGAACGAAAGCGCGCATGCGCCTCGCAGATTCCTAATTAGCGTCTGGATTCCAAGTAGACGTCAACCGGAGCATGCACAGTATGTTGACCACCTGAAAGACAAAACCGTACTCCCAAATGTCAGCAATATTCAAGTATTCAATGTATCTATGGAGAATTTCTTTTTCCAAGGATTATCTAATTGTTAATGATAGATTTGAACTCCGGCCCGGAACCTTGAACACTCAGCTCGGATCTGGTGGTAACATGACGTCATAGCTGTATGGCCGATCTGGTTGGCAGAATACTGGCTTCGCCGGCATGGCCTAATCTGGACAAAAACTGAACTAAGTATATATTTGTGACATTTTTTCTTTTTTTTTTTCTTTTGGTCACCATAAAGAAAAAGTAAAGCAGCCATCTCTAAAGATAATCAACGAATTTCAGAGATAAACAACGAATTTTCTTACTTTTTGTGTATTTTGTCGTCTTCTAAGTCAATTTTACGTATTACGCAATATCTAAATTATAAAAAAACTAGAGTTCGGGGACCTCATACCTCCATGAAATATTTATTGCTTTTTTTGTGGATGGTATGTATGTTTGTAGTCGGTTGTATTTGAGAGTAATGGTTATAAATGTTATGGGAAAGTAGTGGTGTATTTATTTTATGACACAGAGGATGTCCATCTGATTATTTATTAATCAGATTTAGTAATTATTAAAATGTGACACTTAATTGTGTAATGTGCGTTTAAGAGGTCGACGGCATATGGTAGCGTGGTGTTCCTTAAGCTTGATGTTTGGCATTTAAACTGTCTAAGGTTGTCAGCATTATTGAGGTTCGACTATGTGCCTCAGAGCGGTGTGGTGGGAGCAAGTTGGGAAACTCAGAAAGAAGAAGGGATGTGGCCAACTTTAGTCAGATGGTGATTTGTTTTTCCACCAACATGTTATAACATCAGCTGTTCACACGGTACAAAAATGAGATGCACACTTTCCTCTGATAGCCCTACATCAACTGTAAGATGAATACTTGGCGCCAACCCCGTCTGCTAAACAATAAGTACCATTGGCTACGAAAGAGACAACTAACAACTGTCCCTTATCGTAACGAAATCAGAACATCTGCATCGCCCATAAAACATCTGACACCCAACCCATCTAAGATGAGAGGACCTAATGGCATTTTAATCACCATGTCACTCATATCAGCAGTACAGTATGTGAGACATCCATACCTGTTAAGCATTACCGTTAAATGTACTAGTACCTCAACTTCTTACAATTATACTTACGCTTCACATCTCCATGATATCCTAAGCAGACATAAATAAAACTAATTATCATATTAAAAAAACTCGGGGTTCCCCAAACAGCTGTCATACAAATCACCTCACTATCTGCTTGGAGCTAACAAACACTTAAAGGGACATTCCACTCCAGAAGGGGGTGGTGTTTTCCAATAGATAATGTGTCAATGAATACATAATCAGCCGAATTTTGTAGAATTCACCTTGGAATGAATTGCGCGATGTGTGTTATGTAAAACAATATGACACTCACTAAACCCATGCAGACCCTACCCATGCATTCCCTATACGCAATGACACTTTGTTTATCGTGCATATTTTCGGAATAAATGAGGATCGCTAAGCACACCGAAAAGGTAAATTGCTCATAAGATACCACAGAACACATAACAAGACGAGATCTCTTAGCGATCCTAAAATTAGTTTTGTAACCTTACCTAAAAGTTTTGCATTGTATTCAGCCATAGGATTAATTCAATTAGAGGGTACTTGGGGAGTTTAGTAGAAGACTGAATGCTTTTGAGGCACGTGGAGCAACGGGGTACTTTATCGTATAATGTGAAGTGGTATGCATTTATTACTTCCTAAAATTAATATCTATCGGAAAATAACACTCCAGTGTGGAGTGGAATGCCCCTTTAAAGCACGATGCCTGTTCCAATATATCGCAGATATAGGGGGGATTTCTGATATTATTACATCGATTATAACGACAGATACGGCGCCCAAAATAACATCGATTCGAGCTTTCATCACAGCCCACCAACACAACAAGTATGAAACCAATCCATCCAGCCGTTCTTGAGTAATCTTGTACACAGACAGAGACACATAACAGAAAATATAACCTCCATGACATTTCATGGAGGTAACTACTGTGCCAACTGTTACAAATATTTCAAACAGTCCTAAGCAGACATAAATAAAACTACTGGGGGTTCCCCAAACAGCTGTCACCTCACCATCTGCTTGCAGCTAAGCCCATTAACAAACACATACAGCACGATGCCTGTACCAATATATCTCAAATATAGGGGTGATTTCTGATATTATTACATCGATTATAACGACAGATACGGCTCCCAAGATCTCATCGATTCGAGCTTTCATCACACCCCACCAACACAACAAGTATGGAGCCAATCCATCTAGTCGTTCTTGAGTAATCATCTACACAGACAGAGACACATAACAGAAAATATAACCTCCATTCCATGACATTTCATGGAGGTAAAAATCGGAGAAAACAACAAAACGGCTGCGGACCCCACATTGACGCAAGCTTGACGCAAGTGCAGCGAGAATTCAACGTTAACAGTTACATGTGACAACTATACTATATATTGTTGTCAACACAACCAATATCAACACCTCGGTCGTAAATGAACAGCTTTCCCGGAGCCTACCCCCCATCCAACCCCACCTCCAGAAAACAGTAAATCTGCGACATGCGTAACGATAACGACAACAGCGCCCCCTACCGTGCATTATCGGGACTGCATAATGACGTCACCAGACCACCTTGTTACAAAACAAAGATCTTCTTTCGGTTAGGCTGCCAACCTCATCTTTTTGAGGATTCTGCAGCCGTGGCAACATGGAGAGGTTCACTGCGCAGACTGAGGGGGGATTATATTTTGGATTTAAACATAGACAAGGATGGCGATAGCGCCACCTCCGCTGGGAGGCCGTTCCAGTCTCTAATTGTACGTGGGAAGAAGGCATTTTGCCTATATTGGGTTCTACTAGTCGGTACCTTGTATGCTGCGGGATGGGTCGATCTCGAACTTCTAGCTTGTGGAGCGGGACTCGTTTTGCAGTTAATTACCAGATCCCCTGAGTGGTATTTATAAAAAGTGACCAATCTGGCCCTCCGTCGTCTCTCCTGCAGTGTTGGCCACTCAAGGTCGTGAAGGTCACCTTGCCGGTTGACGGCCACCTTGCCGGTTGACGGCCACCTTGACGGCCACCTTGCCGGTTGACGTATGTTTTCTGTTTTCCTTCGTGTTTTTTTTTCATGACTAGAATGACAGACATGAGACGAAAACAGATCCAAATCGTGAAATGTTTTACAATTTTCATTCTGTGGTAATGCTATGTTTCTGTTTTAAGGTGAAATATGGCAAAACGTTCGTTAAGATATGGGGGGGGGCTTTAGCAAACTCGAGAGGGCAAAGTACATGAGATCATATGACTTCGAGTCAGCGACAATGTATAATTCTGTCTTTAATAAACATCCAGCACTTAAACTGCATTCCATACTAGTTCTGTTGAAATGATTATATTTCATCACTTTTGTGGCTGTGTTTTTAGCTGCAACTGCACTATAGCTAGTTCAAACAACAACAAACTTGAAGTGTATCAACTGGATCAAATAAGTCTGTATGACATACCACCTGCATACTATGCAGGTTAGTGCAGGTAAAAATGGAGCTGTGCAGGTATTTCTGGTGTCTACCTGTGAACACCTAACCTGCACTGGTCCATGTATGTACATGGTTTTGTACATAAAAACCCTATGATGTAGGTGTATATGGATTGTTATTAGCGGCACAAGCTGTTACCACCAACATCTATAAAGTATAAAAGAAAAAAATTGCAATCGTTCCTGAACAATTTTCGTTTGATCCATAGTTCTTAAGAAATTCGAGGTGGTGCAGGTATGCAAAATAAAGAAGTATTTCTAGCCCTGACACAGTTGTACCTTTGACATTACTACGTACACAATATGTATGTGTAGGCTTTTTTACAGTGATTTTTCTAATTCAAGGTTAACCTTTCAGTTCAGTCATCTATCAGTAATCCATCAGGTGTAAACTTGGAAGGTTGTAACATTGCAGGTACTACAGAAAAAAAAAAGTTTTAACGCCTTAACGTGAATTATTTCCTTTGTCTCACTTAGGTGATCGCCCACGTCATGCGGTTCCTTAGTGTTGGGGACAGGAAGGCGTCGGCTCTCGTCAATAGACAGTGGTACGAAGCCTCACTCGACCCGCCCTCCAAACCAACACTGTGTTCCACCTTCTCACGCCCTTCACCTCCGGCTTAACTGTCCAAAAGTTCGGGCTGAGAAAGAGTCCGAACCTCATCTTAAACGACATGGACGGATCTTCCAGATCTAAGGAGGTGGTCAAGAAAGCCTGTCAACACCTTGGGCAGCACCTTCAGAGCCTTTCTCTTAAGGGTTCGGATATAACGGAAGGAACGTTCATGGTGATCATCCCACATTGTTGTAATCTCAGAAAACTGGACCTGAGTTTGTGTAATACTCTATTCCTGTCGGGAAACTTGCTCCGGAAACCAAACGATTTGCAGGCAGCTGAAAAGTCATTGGTAAATGTGTGGGAACTAAACTTGGGTTCGCTACGACACCTATCAGACTGCGTGTTTATCAGGCTTGTTACGGTAATGCCAAACGTTGAGAAGTTGTCACTGTCCGGATGCACCATCTCTTACGAGTTTAGCCCGTACGATAAGGAATCAAAAACGCGCGCGTCAACTTCTGTGCTCACTTTTGTGAATATCAAAGCATTTCTGGAAAGGCAGGGAAAGAAGTTGACGAGCTTGAACTTGAGCAAAACAGGACTTCCAGGCAGCTCGCTTCGAGAGCTAGCTGCGGTACCGGGGCTCGCGATTCGAGAACTGAACATCGCAGGAAACAGAGGCGTAGATTCCATATTACCGAGAGGGTGTTTCTTGCCTTTTGTTCCAACATTTTGGAAATCTTTGTAACAATCTAACTGTGATAAGTAACTGTTTAGAACTATTTATAACATCTATGTGACGTTCTAAATATTTCTATAGTATTCAAACATATTAGAAACATTTCTAACATCAAAAACATTATTTCTAAACTTTTAGTTTCTAAACTGTTCCAACATAGATGCATCATTTGTGATCACATGTTCGAACATGGAAACAATATGATGAAACTGGGTCAGTGGGCTGGGAAGAGGGCAATTCACACATCCCTGCCAAGTGCAGGAAATTATGTCTGTCTGCCACCTTCTCACAAAAGACTCACCAGTGTATACTGGAGAAAATCTAAAAATATAAGAGCCAAACAAAGGACCAAGCTTAGCAGCTTTGTTTATGGGTTCAATAAAAGTTTTTATGGAGGGAAAAAATGACACAAAATGTTGGAACATGTTGGAACAGTAACAAAAACACATAGATGTTTGAAAATTGTTCTAAATAAAGAGATAATTGTATCATTACTTTCCCAAATGTTCCAACAAATATAAAAAGGTTCAGACATGTTTAAACTTTCATTTTGAAATGTTTGAACAATTTCGAACTTAAGTGACTGAAATGTTCTTTTACTCAAAATAGTTCAAACTTATTACAAATATTATTTCAAAACCATCTCGGTGACTTGGAATTGACTCAATAGCATAACATTTGCCTAAATATGCTGAAAGCACTTTTTTTATAAGAGCTGCATATAACTACGATCACGCCCTGGTGGGTAACATATAAAGAGCAGGGAAGTCGGGCAAAAAGTAATTATTGCATGCAATATAGATGTTACAGAATATCCAATAATAGCTTTGACTCACATTTTGGTCCAACTTTAATTTTTGCATCCAAGCATGTCTTGAGCTTATCTCTGGAACAGACTATAACCTTTTGGTATACTTGCATGAAAGATATGACATGTTTCAGAGAATTTAGTCTTTTGGCATTACGATTTGTAGAGTTACAATAAATAATTCTTTATCTAAAAGATTCATTTTAAGTTTCAACAGACCTGCTGCGCACTTACAGCTGTATCGTGTATGTACCAAAAGGACGGGGTCGCTTTATGACCAACTTGTCAATGCAGAACAAAATGTACTTGTATGGTATTATAAATTATAGATCATGAGAATTTGAAGAAGCTTTGGTTCAGTACCTTATGTTACAAGTAATGGCAATTGCTTTCTCTTATAAAACCTTATTTTTGTTTTACTTGTTTAGCCAGCCTATCATTTTCTTCCGATCCTGAACAAATCACTGAGGTTAAGAGAGAACAACCCAATTTTTTGTAAAACAACCAGTCTAGTCGCTTTGTGTCATCAAACTTTGAAAAAAAAAAACTGCCTGTCTAAATTGCAATCCCAGTTCTTATGATTCACTATTAACTTAATTTCGATGCACAGACATTGAATAAAAAACGTCGCAACTCCATGTCAATGTCCGAACAAAATTTCATCAGGTTGGTAGATCAGTTCAGGATCAGCTGCCATCAGATCCACCTTGAAAAAACATCTAGCAAAACACCAGCAAGAAACCCTACACGTGTGAGGAATGTGGGTATGGCACAGTACCAAATTCTTACTTATCAAAACTACAAAAAATAAGTTTTTAGCCTTACCTGTATGCCACATAGGTGAATTATCAAGGTAAGCACATTACTACATGTGTCGCACAGTAATATCTTAGAATAAGCTACTTCACGCTCACAGTTATGATTGTGCATTGTAGTTAGTAGTAGTGGTAGACTGGTTTATTGAGCAATAAGCATAATAGTCCTCCTGGCAGCCTATGAGGCTGAATTGCGAGGATATTACAATCATGATTCATTCAAAATACATCAATTAGAAAAACTTTATGAACGTTGTTAAAACAATTGGTCAATAGTTACTACTTAAAATACAATATCGACGTAATACAAATTTGTTACGTTCAAGGAATCCCACTATTTACAGGCTTAGACTTTATATAGACAACTTTGTAAAACAGAGTTCGTAAGTCCGCATGAGGAGGCCATAATTGTAATAGTGCGACTGAGGAGTAACGTACAGTTAGAGCAGTTCGTTAAGCATTTCTACAATGGCCGGGATGGCGCTTGTCCTGTAGCGCTTTGACCCAGAAGGCTGCTGGTACTGTCCAGAGTTGCGTAGGTTTCTACCGTGCTGTTGGACACGGGTGGGGGGCAGCCAAGAACAGAACCGTGGGGATTTCTCAACTTTGGTAGCAAAGTCAACACACAGGCTCTGACGGCGGTCTGATAGGCGTTGGAGATTGAGCTGTTCTAGCGTATCTGAGTAGGAGTCGTACTGGCGTCCAATGATAATTTTGCAGGCACGTTTCTGCACTCGCTCTAGGGCTGCAGACTGTTTGCTTGTGAGTGCGGCACTCCAGCAGGGAGCACCATATTCCAGAATGGGACGAATGTACCCGCAGTATATGATGGTGAGGTCAGATACTGGTACTCAGGAACGTCGCAGTCTACTGACGAGGAAGAGACGCTTGCTGGCTTTAGACACCATCACGTCTACTTGGTCATCCCAACGTAGGTCCGATCTAATGTGTAGTCCTAACAGCCTGGCCTGTGTGACCATGGTAAGGTTCTGTCCACGAGGGTAGTGCTGGTACCTGCGGCGGTTGACGCATGAAGCAGAAATGCATCGCCATGCTCTTTTTGGGATTGAGGCTCATAGAATTGCTCGCGGACCAGCTCTCAATGTTGTCGAGGTCAGTCTGGAGGGTTGTTGCTACCGTAACTGGTCTTATTTCACCAAGGTTGAAGTCGTCGACATACTTCCAGTGAGAGTTTGAAGTTACGGGTTCGACGTCATTTATCATTGCCAGGAACACCAGCGGACCTAACAGGGTGCCCTGGGCCACCCCACTTGTCAAGGACTCCCAGTCTGATACAGATCCCCGATATCTGACGCACTGTTTCCGACCAGCCATGAAGCTACACAGCCAGGGGATTAAAGAAGATCTTGCCCCCATGTTGATCAGTTTAGCGATGGCAGTGTTATGGCACACCCTGTCAAACGCCTTTGAGAAATCAGTTAAGGTCAAATAGTTAAGGTCAAAGTTATCTTTCTTTGTTCATGATTCTTTGTTTGTATGTTTTTACATTGTATTAAGTTTTGAATCCCTAACATTACTCACAAGGCCCTGCTGTGTTGAAATAATATAAGACATGACTTTTTAATACACATAAGTATGATAATACCATAGAGTATCTATACCTTTGTATAAAATGGCTGCATCAAAGTATACAATAGAGATCTCAAGTCCTTTGGGTAGCGACAAAAAAGTCTACAGCAGCTTGTGAGAATTTCTATAGATATCAAGAATACGGAAGTTTGAAACCTATGTAACTTAGATAATTTCATCCATGTCTCGGCAGGCTTTTTACTGACGTCCTAGAAAATATTTAGCCTCAATCAATGTAACAAGTGTACATTAAGTGACGTATTTACTAACATATACTGTATAAACTATAAATTAGTATATATCATATTATTATAGTATTGGTATATTGATTGTACTAAGCTTGTGTTTAACATGTTTAAAAATAATGAATGTGTTTTCATAGGTCACTGAAGAGATTTCTTCGCCATAGTCTGATTGGGTTGTTTTGATTCGGTTTTGATTCTTAATTTACACACCCACACACGCACACACACATACACACACACTTTGGAGGGGAATATCTTGCACATCAGACGTTCATTTATTGAATGGGGATAGGGCGCTACCGCCGGGGATAGGATACAAGTGTTTGCCAGATATTTGGAAATTAGGTCTTTGTAGATATCGGTGACGGAAGGCCATAGCATATCAAACCTCCTACCTTACAATGAAGCTTTCTCCAAAATACGCAGTACCCCTACATTGAGAAGAGAGCAGTATGATATCGGTAGCTTACTAAATCTTTTAGTGTCTGTCATATTTCAATCTGTTTATTGTTACTAGATTAATGTGGGGGGGGTTTCAATGGGGAAACGGACGGGACATAGCAAATGGTTCTTTCTCTGCTTAGTAGTCGGCACCTTCGAGTATCGGAATTGAATATACTCCATTGCCAGTGAACAAGCCTCATTGTGTTGTAGCCCGAGGGCTATGGAAACCGGGATATTCGTGAAATTGAATATTCAGCGTCGGAGTAGATCCTTTATACCAGTATTTGTCAAATCTTGCTCAGTCTATGTCCAAAATCAGATCCGTATCTACCTAGAATAAACTGTACCATCTAAACGCGCGGTCCCTGGTGCCGAATACTGTTTACACGTTCGTCCGTCTCTGATGCTGAACGCTGTTTAAACGCAAACATACCTGCCTGGCCCTGAACACCATCATTTCCCAAACAAACCTGTCCTTGGTGCTGAACACAACCCACACACAGTAAACACACCTGTCCTTGGTGCTGAACACCACCAACGCACAGGCAAACACACCTGACCACTGAACACAATCCACACACAAACACACCTTTCCCTGGTGCTGAACACCAAACACAAACACAGCTGTCCTTGGTGCTGAACACCAACCACACACAAACACACTTGTCCCTGGTGCTGGACACCATCAACCTACGAACATACCTATATTCAATATTTCAAAGTTATTTGTACCAAGCCGCCGTTTCGGTTTTCATTTGGTTTATGTTGGCTGTCTCTTCGCTTCGCTTCCGAAGATCAGTGGAAGGTTGTCCTTTCCTCTGCAGACTCTCATATGGCTGTGAAACCCAATCCTTGATCTACATGTGCTGCTGCAGGATGGTCATTCATATAATCAAGCTATTATTATGTTAATCCCTAGCTGATTTACATAACTAATTAAGAAAGTTGAGAAATCTCATGCATTACATGATAAGATCTGATTTGGAGGACAGTAGGTTGAGATTGTTTTCAATGGTTGATAAGTAGGTCAGTAAACCAAAAAAATATAATCCTTTTTTAAGAAATGAAGAATGGGTCATGCTTTTTAGTCTCCAAGTAGACGTGTCAACTACTGTAGATGGAACAAGTGCTTTTGAAAAAGCTGACGTTTGCCGTTTATAGTGTTTGTGACATGTCTGAAACCCTCCACGTGGAAAATTTGGTATAAAATGCCACCGATCGCGTAAATGATGAGCATAAACGCGAAACGCTTGGTTATTCTATTAAGCACTCTAGTACGCAACTTTTACGTTCGTTTAAAACCCTTTTAAGGGGAAGAATGTCTCCCTCTGATCCCCTTGTTATACGGATTGACAGACCGTCAGTGTCACAGAACACAGACCAAAACTTCTGCACTCTTGAAAAACACGAAAAGCTGGCCGGTGCGTATTTTGGAGAAAGCTTAGATGTTATAACAAAATCACATGAAAAGAGGGCGGTTAAACATTGAAGTCTTGAATTTTCTATTAAAAAAACATAACATGGGATTTGTTGAGCAAAACAAATTGTCATATATAAGTGTCATACTTTGTGCCCAGTACAATTGTTGTGCAATAAAGTCATTATTATATTATTATAAGCGATAAGAATCGTCGTCCGATCGATATTCGCAAAATGTGACAAGGGTATTACGAGTCAGTTTTTGGAATCAAAAGCAGATAACCAGGTTTGTACCAAACGCACCAATGATATCGTAGTTGACGTAGCCTCCCTTAGCAGTTTCCGGAACGGGGCTGTTTTTTGTTGGGGGAGGGGGGTGCAGTTCACGATTTTCAACGTTAGCTAGGCTCTCTCATGTCGGGAAAGGGAGCTTGCCGAGGAGGGGAGTGAGAGTGGGGGAGTAATCTCTTGAGAACGCATCTTTCAAGCAGTTTTACTAAAACGGCTGGTCGAAAGTCCGCAACCTGTGATGCTCCAGTAGCCTTCGGTACTGGCACAACATTTGCCGACTTCCACACTGTACCCGGCACTGTGTCCTCTGCATAAGAGGTGTTGAAGAGATGGCAAACAATAGGTTCCAAGTCTTTGACACAGTCCTTAAACACCCAGTTTGGTACGTTTTCCAGCCCACTCCTCTTCCTTTCACCTCACCAATCGAGCACAGGTCGGGACACACGTCTGCAAACGGAAGTGGCAAGAGACTCTCTGACATCACGCCTTGGCGAAGTACTGACTGATGCTTTCTGCTGAAAGCTCATCTGCGATAGTAACTCTCCCAGTTTATGTAATACAAAGTAACAGAAATCTTGTGTGCGCGTATGTATGTGTGTGCGCGTGCGAGTAAACTTGTTGAGTGTGTGGGCAACTGGAACGAATAAAATATTAAAAATAGGAACCGCACAGGCACAAAAAGGGATTTTCAAAAAGAAGGATCTTCGAATCCATGGACCAAAAGCATTGACTGGTAGTGTTTACTAGCACTGCAAAACTTAACTAATGTGGTATGACCAGAGTCCGTATATAGAGACAACTTGGCGAACAACCTGCCCGAGGCTTCAGTCCGATTATCCCAATAAAAATATGGGATCAGCTTTCATCTCATCTCTGAGGTTGAAGGTTCTTTAACAAGCCTGTCAAATAGAAAGCTAGACAGGGTTGCAGACAGACGAAAAGGCAGGCAGACAGGCTAGCAGACAAATAGAGTGGTATACAGACAAAGAGAAAGCCAGATAGGGTTGCAGAAAGAGAGAGAGGCAGGCAGACAGGCTTGCAGACAGATAGAGAGGTAGTCAGACAAAGAGGAAGACAGGCAGAGTTGCAGACAGAGAGTCAGACAAACAGGCTTGCAGACAGACAGGTAGACAGACAAAAAGAAAGGCAGGTAAAGGTACAGACGGAAAGGGTTGCAGACCGACAGACAGAAAGACAGACAGGCTTTCAGACAGATAGAGAGGTAGACAGACAAAGAGAACGCCAGACAGGGTTGCTGACAGACAGAGAGGCAGACAAACATGCTAGCAGGCAGACAGAGAGATAAACAAACGTCATAGGCAGACAGACAAAGAGGAATCCAGACAGAGAGGCAGACAGGGTTGCAGACAGACAGAGAGGCAGACAGACAGCCTTCCAGAAAGATAGAGAGGCATACAGACAAAGACAAAGCCAGACAAGTTTGTCGACAGAGAGGCAGACAGACAGGCTTGCAGACAGATAGAGAGATAGTCAGACAAAGATGAAGCCAGGCAGGGTTGCAGAGCAACACTAAGGAAGACAGACAGGCTTCCAGACAGACAGCCTTCCAGACAGATAGAGAGGCAGGCAGACAAAGACAAAGCCAGACAGAGAGGTAGACAGACAAAGAGAGAGCCAGACAGAATCGCAGACAGACAGAGAGGCAAACAGACGGGCTGCAGACAGAGAGGCAGACAGACAAAGACGAAGCCAGACGGGCTTGGAGACAGGCGAGAGGCAGACAGACAAAGACGAAGCTAGAGGCAGACCAAAAAAGGAGGTCAGACAGAGTTGCCGACAGACGGACAGAACGGCAGACAGACGGGCTTGGAGATAGACGGAGATGCAGACAGACAAAGACGAAGCCAGACAGGGTCGCAGACGGACAAAGACGCAGACTGGCAGGCTTCAAGACAGATAGAGAGGTAGACAGACAAAAAGGAAGCCAGACAGGGTTGCAGACGGACAGAGAAGCAGACAGACAGGCTTCCAGGCAGATAAAGAGGCAGACAGATAAAGAGAAAGCCAGACAGGTTTGTCGACAAAGAGGAAGCCAGACAGAGTCGCCGACAGACAAACGGGCTTGAAGACAGACGGGGAGGCAGACGGACAAAGACGAAGCAAGACTAGTCTCCAAGCAGACCCTACGGTGCCTTAGAAATAGTATCAAAGCTGGCAAGGCACCAGGGTCTGCCTCCAGTCGGGCTGATCAGACGCTATTAACATCTAATTGTTGCCTATTAAACTGTGCTTGCCGAGTAGGTGTTAATTGCCCTCCCGGCCCGGGACGGCTCGTGCGCCCAGCTCAGCTATACACCAGGCTATACACCGTCTCACGGGAAGTCACGCCACGGTTCACAATGACCGTTACGGACAGATTTTGAAATGCCGGCAACAATTGAGGCAAGGGTGCAACGTTTTTTCCGCGATGTCTAGGAATTCGAGGCTTGGAAAACACAACTCGATGCCATGTTGGCCAGTCTGAGAGGCGAGGACGTCTTTGACGGCATAATTTTGCCACCGGAAAAGGGAAATCCCCGTGCTAGCAATGCGTACCGCTTTGTGTTTTCAACCCAAAATTGCCATGACTGCTAGTCGGGAGCAAACATCTGGTCCTTGACACAAAATCGCTGAACAAAATAGGAATAAACTTTTTGGAGACAAAATAAATGGCAGTGCTCTTGGCGTGTTGTTGTTTTCTTTACCGCATCCAAACATAACAGAGAGGGTTTTGATCCGGTGGCATGTTTTGAAACCTCATAACGTTCAGTATGGTGTTATTATATATCATGTATATTGAAAATTGTAGTTTGTTTGGCATTATTTTCAGACTTCAAATCGATCTTAAACTAAATATTTCATATATTGTGGCGCTTGTTCTGTTACGTTGCAATGCTGTCAAATTTTTCAATCCGGCGCCATTTGGCGCGAACCTCCTACTGGGACGTGCGCGCATAGCGCGCGGGTCACTGACTTCGTCCAGTGTAAGTCGCTCGTAAAGTAATTAGCACTTGACAACAGGGTGGGGCAGCGACACCATTGTTGAATAGAAACGCTCCACCCTGTTTCAGTGCAGGCAGACCTCCGGTGCCCGTTTGACTCCCTTAGCCGGCTATCTCCCTTTGGTCGGCTATACTCCTTTGCCAGCTTTGATACTATTTCTAAGGCACCGTAGGGTCTGCTTGGAGACTAAAGCAAGACAGGGTTGTAGATAGACAGAGAGGTAGACAGACAGGCTTCCAGACAGATAGAGAGGCAGAAAAACAAAGACGAAGCCAGACAGAGTCAGAGGTGCAGACAGACAGAGGCAGACAGACAAAGAGGAAGCCTCTAGACAGACTCGCAGATAGACAGAGAGGCAGACATATGAGATTGGAGACAGACTGAGAGGCAAACAGACAAAGACGAAGCCAGAAAGGGTTAGAGACAGACAGAGAGGTGGACAGACAGTCTTCTATACAGATAGAGAGGCAGACGGACAAAGATGAAGTCAGACAGAGTCGCAGACAGACGGGATGATGACAGATAGACATGCAGACGGACAAAAACAAAGCCAGACATGGTTGCAGACAGACATTGAGGCCGACAGGCAGGCTTGCAGACAGATAGAGAGGTAGACAGACAAAGAGGAAGCCAGACAGAGAGGCAGACAGGCGGTCTTTGGGACATACGGAGATGCAGACAGAAAAAGACGAATCCAGACAGGGTTGCAGACAGAGAGTCAGACAGACAGGCTTTCAGAGAGACAGATAGAGAGGCAGACAGACAAAGAGAAAACCAGACAGAGGTAGAGACAGAAAGCGTTGCAGACCAACAGAGAGGCAGACAGACAGAGAGGTAGACAGACAAACAGAAGCCAGACAGGCTTCCAGACAGATAGAGAGACTGAAAAACAAAGAGGAAGCCAGACAGATTCGCAGGCAGACAGAGAAGCAGACAGACGGGCTTGGAGACAGACGGAGAGGTAGACAGAGAAAGACGAAGCCAGACAGGGTTGCAGACCAACACAGAGGACGACAGACAGGCTTGCAGACAGATAGAGAGATAGTCAGACAAAGCCGATGCAAGACAGGATTGCACACCGACTGAGAGGCAGACAGTCAGGTTTGCAGTCAGACAGGGAGGTAGACAGACAGAAAGGAAGCCAGACAGAGTCGCAGACAGACAGGGAGGCAGACAGACGGGCTTGGAGCCAGACAGAGAGGCAGACAGACAAAGACGAAGCCAAACAGGGTTGCAGACAGACAAAGAGGCAGACTGGCAGGCTTAAAGACAGATAGAGAGGTAGACAGACAAAAAGGAAGCCAGACAGAGTCGCAGACAGACAGAGAGGTTGACAGAAGGGCTTGGAGACGGACGGAGAGGCAGACAAAGACGAAGCCAGAAAAGGGTACAGACAGAAAGGGTTGCAGACCAACAGAGAGGAAGACAGATAGGCTTGCAGACAGATAGAGAGGTAGACAGACAAACAGGAAGCCAGACAGGGTTGTAGACAGACGAGGAGGTAAAAAGGCAGGCTTCCAGACAGATAGAGAGGCAGGCAGACAAAGACGAAGCCAGACAGAGTCGCAGACAGACAGAGAGGAAAACAGACGGGCCTACAGACAGAGAGGCAGACAGACAAAGACGAAGCCAGACGGGCTTGGAGACAGACAGAGAGGCAGACAGACAAAGACGAAGCTAGAGGCACACAGACAAAAGAGGAGGTCAGACAAAGCCAGACAGAGTCGCAGACAGA